>NC_072431.2:34812500-35037500 GCF_028878055.3 Symphalangus syndactylus
GATTTTGATATTTATTTTTTTAGGCCAAATGGGTTAATGTAATCTGGCTTTTAGGTACTGTGAAAACATTTTTTCTCCAACAGAGACTGCTTGAAATAGAAGAGAATATGTGGATGGACCAAGGTGAGCACAGAGCTGCTCCCCTTTGGAGACTCGAGAAAATCTGTTTCCTTGCTCTTTCTAGCTACTAGAGACCCTTGTATTAGGAAGCCGTTGCATTACTCCAAGTGAACACTGCTAGTAGCATGGAGTAGGATAGTGATATTGCAAGTCTAGGTGAGTATATGGACTTGAAAGCTATTTAAGCATGAAATCAATAGGTTCCATTAGTAATAATGAAATAGTTGTGAGGATCAAGGAGAGGAAAGAACCATAACAACTCCAAAGTTTCTGGCTTAAGTAACTAGTTGGTTATATAACAGTTATATTCCTGGATAGACCGGAGGGAACTAGAAACTGGTTTGGAATTTATTTTTGCCTCTATAACAAATTTGTCTTCAAAATGAAAGCAGAGTTTATCTAGGGTTAAAATATCAACCTAAAGAGAAGAAAAGAGTACTGATTATCTATGAATATATGGCACTGAAATTTACTGTTGACAGGCATGCAAGTTGGCCAGACTTGAGTTGTGATTTGGGAGAAAATGTTGTTTATCAAGGTAAAAGACATAAAGTATTCTGTACATTTTTTTCCTCCTTTGTTCTTTATTCTTATTACCTAGAGAAAGAGAAACTTTTCTGTAAATTTGCAAACTAAGCAATATTTTCATCCTGCTTGGAAACCCAATTTCTAAAGCAGTAGGAGCTTTCCTTGGCTGGAATGAGGTCAATATTAAACATGCCTGGATGACTCTAAAACCATCTTGCTGCTTTGCTGTTTAAGGCCGGATCTCTGGAGATGTAGCTGATGGTATGGAATTGAATATAGTTAGGGCTTTTTTGTACTAGAGACTGAAGAAATTTGTAGTTAATTCTGTGCAAAGAGAAGGAGAAACAGAATTTGGGTGAAGAGAACAAGCTCTTGTAATAGAAGAGAGATGGAAAGTATTTAAAAAGCACAAAAATGCTGCCATTTGTGTAAAGGCCAGCAGGATCAGACACTGGTAAACAGTATTTCAGCAGAGGATGCCCTGAATACACTAGAGGTAGTACAGTAACTTGGATTCATACGCAAAACTTATGACTCCTTAAACAATAAGAGTAAACATAGTCTACCTTAAGAGTTCAGAGAGAAGAAACTTCTACTCTGTGTCACAGCTCAAGAAGCCAGTATTTTGGAAGATCAATACCAGCTCAATTAAAACATGGAAGAATATACCTTCATGGAGAGATCTGTCTTGATCACACATTGCTGAAATACTGTTTACCAATGTCTAACACACACTTTAATTACTTGGTAAAATTAGTGAGGAATGAAAAAAGAAAATGGAGGGGAATTCTGGCAGGATTCTGGACTAAGAAAAAAGAAACAGATCTGAGGGACTAGATACCATGTGGGAAAGTGTCATCTTCTTGGAGAAAGGCCCCCCCCAGGTTCCTGGTATGCTGTTTTGTCAAGCCCTGTCATCTCAAGGATCACCACAGCAAGCCCAGGGCACAGCTGAAGAGAGCATTACCCATAGATGTTTTCCCAATATCAACATGGATTAGAAAATGGTTACCATGATTCCTTAGGGATTCTTGCCCTTGCATTTCACAGAACTCTCCTTGAAGAATAAAGTTAATTATGAATCCATTGAGTAAAGGGACACATTTTCAATTTACCTTTATGAGTACTCAGAAAGACATATAAGCAATACATTGTGAACGCAGAAGGACTGATTCACCCTGCCTGGAAAGCTATAGAAGTTAGCCTGGATAAGGTGTTACTAAAACTGGGTTTTAATTTAATATTTATTAAATACAAATATATATTAATATAACACATTAATATATTTATAGAAGCATATATCTGTAAGTGTACACCAGTGAATTTTCACAGTAAGAATATGGTAAAATCCTACAACCAACATGCAGATCAAAATATAGAAACCAGCCAGCACTTAGTCTCCCCTGTGCCCCATCTTTAGCACCATCCCCAGTAGAAATCTTTAGTCTGAATTATATCACCATAGATTAGTTTTGGCTGTTGCTATGCATTATAGAGGTAAGATCTTAAAGTATATATTCTTCTGTACTTACCTTCTTTAACTCTGTATATTGATTTTAGATTCATCCAAATGTTATATGTAGCAGTAATTTGAATATACCATAATTTATGTATCAATTTCTCCCTTGGTGAACTTTTATATAATTTCTATTTTTGGCTACTAGAAATATTATTTCCATAACATTCTTACGTATATCTTCTGGAGTATTTATATATCTGTTAGGTATATATCAAGGAGTTGAATTGCTTAGTCGTAGGTATGTGAATTTTAACCTTTAACGGACACTGCCAAACAGTTTTTCAAAGTGGGTTTACAAATTTCTCCTCAATAATACAGTATGAAGTGTGGTATTGTCATAACTTGGTATCGTCAGACTTGTATATTTTTCCCATTCTGGTAGGTTTGTTCTGGTATTTTATTGTGGTTTTGACTTGAATATCCCTCATGACAAATGAAACTGAGTAATATTTCATATGTTTACTGATAATTTAGATAGCCTCTTTTTTGATATTCTTGTTATAATTATTTGTCTTTCTAAAAAGTTGGTTGTCTACCCTTCTACTAGTGATTTACATGATCTTTTATATATTCCAGGTATTAGTTCTTTCTTGGGTATATGTGTTGCAAATACCTGCTCTCTGTGTGTGGTTTGCAGTTTTACTGTCTTAGTGGTGTCTTTTGATTAAGAGTATTTTAAATTTTAACAGAGTTCAATTTGCAGATCTGCCTGTTTAGGATTAGTACTATTCTATCCTCTAAGAAATCCTTTTCTACACCAAGATCATGAAAAATAGCTTCTTACAATATCCTCTAGACATTTTATGATGTAAGTTTTATATTTCGGTCTGCCATACTCAAATAGAATGGATTTTTATGGATGGTATAGAGTCAAGATTAATATGCTTTTCTATATATTTTTAGAAAATCTATATAAGGATAATCTATAAATTTCTATAAGGTTATTCAATTAAACCAGCACTAGTTATGTAATAGATCATTTTTTATCAAAAGCATTTTTGATAAAAATTCATTATAAATTATGAATCAACATGTGTCTATACGTGTTGGGGCTTTCCATTCTAATATACTGTTTGTCTATCTTTATGCCAATACCACACTGCCTTAATTATTGTAGTTTATAATAAGTTTTCACTTCTAATAGCATAAATACTCTAACCATATTCTTTCTTGTCAAGACTATTATGTCCACTAATTTTGGCTATTTATAGTGCCACATCGACTTCAAAACTGGCTTCTCAATTTAAACAGACTTGTAGAGACTTCGGTTGGAATTGCATTGCCTTTATAGATCAGTTTGGAGAAAAATGATATATTTAAAATGCAGAGGCTTTACACTTACTATAAAATATTAGATCACAAATCAACAACATGATTTTATAACTTAAGAAACTATAAAAGAAAAAGAGACTAAACAAAGCTAGCAGAAGGAAAGAAATGATAAAGATTAGAGCACAGGTGAATAAAATACAGAATAGAGAAATAGAGAATCACTGAAATCAAAAGTTGGTTCTTTGAAAAAAAAGATTAAAAGATTGTCAAACCTTTAGCAAGATAGACTAAGAAAAACAGAGGGAAGACTCAAATTACTAAAATTAGAAATAAAAGTTGGGGCATTACTAATAATTCTACAGAAATAAAAAGGATTGTAAGAGAGTTCTATGAAAAATTATATACCAACAAATTGGATAACCTAGATGAAATGGATAAATTCCTAGAAATGCAAAACCTACCAAGACTAAATCACACAGAAAGAGAAAATATGAATAGCGCTGTAACTAGGAAAGAGATTGAACCAGTAATTTAAAATCTCCAGACAACAAAAATCGCTGGGCTTGATGGCTTCGCTAGTGAATTCCACCGACCGACCATTTAAAGAACTAATACCTGTCCTTCTCAAACTTTTCCAAGAATCTGAAGAGGAGAGAATACTCACTAAATCATTCTGTGAGGCCAGTATTATCCTAATACCAAACCCAGACAAAGACGCTACAAGAAAAGAAAACTACAGACCGATATTCCTTATGAATATTGATGCAAAATCTTCAACAATACTAGCAAATCAAATTCAGTAGCATGTTAAAAGGATTATACACCATGACCAGGTGGGATTTATTTCTAGAATGTAAGAATCATTCAACATACAAAAATTGCTCACTGAAATACACATTAACAAAATGAAGGAAAATAACTATGTGCTCGTCTCAACGTGGAAAAAGGATTTCATAAAATTAAACACTTGGAGGATTTAAACACTCAAAAATGCAAATAGAAGGAAACCACCTCAATATAATAAAATCCATATATGGAAAACCCACAGTGATAATCATACTAATGGTGAAAGATTAATATATATTCCTCTAGGATTAGGAACAATGCAAGCATGCCTGCTTTTGTCACTTCTATTCAAAATAGTACTGGAGTTCTAGTCAGAGCACTGGGGCAAGAAAAAGAAATGAAAAGCATACAAATAGAATATAAGAAGTAAAATTATCTCTGTTCGCAGATAATGTGATCTTATATGTAGAAAACCCTAAGGATTCCACACAAAGAAACTGTTGGAATAAATGAATTCAGCAAAGTAGGTTAAAAAGTCAACACATGAGAATCAGTTGTATTGCCATACACTAACAATGAACCCTCTGAAAAGGAAATTAATAAAACAATCCCAATTATAATACTATCAAAAAGAATAAGATTCCATTAATGAAATTAATTTAATCAAGGAGGTGAAGAGCCTGTACAATGAAAAGTACAAAATATTGCTGAAGGAAATAAAAGAAGCCCTAAATACATGAGAACACATCCCATGTTTAGGAATTAGAAGAAAATATTGTTAAGATGTCAATTCAGATTTAATGTAATCCCTGTGAAAATTACAATAATGCTTTTACAGAATTAGAAAAATCTATCCTAAAATTTATATGGTTTCTCAAGGGCCAAAATAGCCAAACCAGTCTTAAAAAAGAACAAACAAAGCTGAAAGATTCACACTTCCAATTGTCCAAGCTTGCTACAAAGCTACAGCTATCCGAAGAGTGTGGTACTTGTATAAAGGCAGACATATGTACCAATGGAATGGAATAGAGCCCAGAAACAAACCCTCACACATACGGTGAAGTGATTTCTGACAATAGTGCCAAGACCATTCAATGGGGAAAAAAAATCTTTTTTAAAAATAATGTTAGAAATTTTACAGGAATAATATTGCATTTATAAATGTATTTTTGAAAGTCTGGACATATTCATATTTTTATGATATTGAGTCTTTATATGAAATGATTAATAAAATATATTAATATATTATTGATAGAATTATCTTATTTTTATTTAATCTTCCACATTTTTATTGGGGTGTTTCTTAGATTTTTTATTGCTAATACAATGGGTTGTTCCTTTCATTGTATCTTTCTAATTGATTGTTTCTTACTAATTTTTGTAAATTAATACTCAACCCAGTCACTTCACAATATCATCTTATTCTTCGTAACAATGAGTTAATTTACTGTTAAGTATTTCTGATATAAAATCACATAAAAGAAAATAATATTAATTTTACCTGCTCCTTTTCAAATTTTCCCTGTCTTGTTTAGTTGCAATTGGCTAGTAAATTTTAAAACACTATTGATGATAGTGGTAAGATGATGTATCTTTGAATTGTATTAAGTTTAAAATATATTCCCAGCATAGGACCATTAAAATGTTCACTTACTAAATAAAATGAAGTCAGCATTTTGTAACATTTAAAGTTTTAAACAGAAATGAATTATGAATTATATAAATGACATGTAACAACCATATTTTTTCCTAGAATTATTATAGACAGTTTTATTCATATTTTTCTTAATGTTACCTCATGCCGCATTCCTGGCATTGTGTCCGGAATTGGTGGGTTCTTGGTCTCACTGACTTCAAGAATGAAGCCGCGGACCCTCGCGGTGAGTGTTACAGCTCTTAAGGTGACGCGTCCTCAGTTTTTCGTTCCTTCTGATGTTCGGATGTGTTCGGAGTTTCTTCCTTCTGGTGGGTTCGTGGTCTCGCTGGCTCAGGAGTGAAGCTGCAGACCTTGGCAGTGAGTGTTACAGCTCTTAAGGCAGCTGCAGACCTTGGCAGTGAGTGTTATAGCTCTTAAGGCAGCGCGTCCGGAGTTGCTTGTTCCTCCCAGTGGGCTCGTGGTCTCACTGGCTTCAGGAGTGAAACTGCAGACCTTTGCGGTGAGTGTTACAGCTCATAAAAGCAGTGTGGACCCAAAGAGTGAGCAGTAGCAAGATTTATTGCAAAGAGCAAAAGAACAAAGCTTCCACAGTGAAGAAGAGGACCCCAGCAGGTTACCACTGCTGGCTCGGGCAGCCTGCTTTTATTCCCTTATCTGGCCCCACCCACATCCTGCTGATTGGTAGAGCCCAGTGGTCTGTTTTGACAGGGCGCTGATTGGTGCGTTTACAATCCCTGAGCTAGACATAAAGGCTTCTCCACGTCCCCGTCAGATCAGTTAGATACAGAGTATGGACACAAGGGTTCTCCAAGGCCCCACCAGAGCAGCTAGATAGAGTGTCGATTGGTGCATTCACAGACCCTGAGCTAGACACTGGGTGCTGATTGGTGTATTTACCATCCCTGAGCTAGACATAAAGGTTCTCCACATCTCCACCAGACTCAGGAGCCCAGCTGGATCCTGCACCGAGGCTGCAGGTGGAGCTGCCTGCCAGTCCCGCCCCGCGCGCTCACACTCCTCAGCCCTTGGGTGGTGGATGGGACTGGGCGCTGTAGAGCAGGGGGTGGCGCTGGTTGGGGAGGCTCCGGCCGCACAGGAGCCCATGGAGGCGGGGGAAGGCTCAGGCATGGCGGGCTGCAGTCCCGAGGCCTGCCCCGCGGGAAGGCAGCTAAGGCCTGGCCAGAAATCGAGGGCAGCGCCGGTGGGCTGGCACTGCTGGGGGACCCAGTACACCCTCTGCAGCCGCTGGCCCGGGTGCTAAGTCCCTTATTGCCCTGGGCCGGCAGGGCCAGCCGGGCCGGCCGGCTGCTCTGAGTGAGGGGCCCGCCAAGCCCACGCCCACCCGGAACTCCAGCTGGCCCGCAAGCGCCGCGCGCAGCCCCAGTTCCGGTTCGTGCCTCTCCCTCCACACCTCCCTGCAAGCTGAGGGAGCCGGCTCTCGCCTTGGCCAGCCTAGAAACCGGCTCTCACAGTGCAGCGGCGGGCTGAAGGGCTCCTCAAGTGCCGCCAAAGTGGGAGCTCAGGGAGAGGAGGCACCGAGAGCAAGCCAGGACGCCGAGAGCAGCCGTGAGGACTGCCAGCACGCTGTCACCTCTCAGTATGAACATTATGTAGACATTTTACATTGTTCTTTTAATATGATTCGCTGTAGAATGAATTGAGAATATATCCTCCTTTATCATTTTTTGTCATTTTTATTTTTTAATTTTCAACTTTTATAATCAGGGTATACATCCGCAGGCTGTTTACAAAGGTACATTCCATGATGCCATGGCTTGGTATAATTAAACCTGTCACTCAGGTAGTGAGTACAGTCCCAAATATGTAGTTTTTCAGCCCTTCCCTCCTCCCACTCTCCTCTTCTAGTAGTTCTGTTTACTATTCCCACCATGTTTAGCTCCCACTTATAAATAAGAACATAGAGTATTTGGTTTTCTGTTTCTGCATTAGTTTCCTTAGGATAATGGTCTCCAGTTTCATCCATGTTGCTGCAAAGGACATGATTTTATTCTTTTTATTTTTTTATGGCTGGATAGTATTCCATGGTGTATATTTACCACATTTTCTTTATCTAATCTACTGCTGATGGGCACTTGGGTTGATTCTAGGTTTTTGCTGTTGTGAATAGCCCTGTGATGAACATGTGGGTGCATGTGTCCTTTTGTAGAATGATTTATTTTCTTTGTGTATATACTCAATAATGAGATTTTTGGGCCAAAAGGTGGTAGCTAGTCTTTTGTTGAGGATCTTTGTATCTATGTTCATTGGGGATATTGGTCTGAAGTTTTCTTTTTTTTTTTTTGTCTTTGCCAGAGTTTGGGGTCAGGGTGATGCTGGCTGCATAGAATGGGTTAAATGGGAATCTTTCCTCCTCAATTTTTTGGAATAGTTTCAGTAGGATTGGTAACAGCTCTTCTTTGTATGTCTGGTAGAATTCAGCTGTGAATTCTTCTGGTACAGGACTTTTTTTTGGTTGGTAAATTCTTTTTTATTATTGATTCAGTTTTGGAACTTGTTATTGGTTTGTTCAGGTTTTCAGTTTCTTCCTGGTTAAATCTTGGAAGATTTTGTATTTCTAGAAATTTATCCATTTCCTGTAGATTTTTAAATTTGTGCACCTAGGGGTATTCTTAATAGTCTCTAAGGATCTTTTGTATTTTTGTAGGATAAGTTGTAATGTCACTTTTGTCATTTCTGATTGTGCTTATTTGAATGTTCTCTTTTTTTCTTTGTTAATCTGTCTAGTGGTCTATCAATCTGGTTTATTCTTTTGAAGAACCAACTTTTGATTTCTGATCTTTTGTTTGAATTCTATTTCATTCATTTCTTCTCTGATTTTAGTTATTTCTTTTCTTCTGCCAGCTTTAAAGTTCACTCTTTTATCTAGTTCCCCTAGGTGAAATGTTAGATTTATCTACTCTTTTTTTTTAATGTACATAAGAATTACTTGTTCTCTAAAAATATATTTGGAATCTCCAATAAAATGTCCTGGGCCGGTATCATTATTAGTGGTAAATCTTTCTATCTTTTCAAATTATTCTCTAATTATTTCTCTCTTTGGATTTTTTCTCTTTTGTTAGTTTAACTCATTTACAGTTTCAAATGTAATGTTGTACTTCTAATGACATAGTTACTTCATACTTTTTAGCATTCTCTGCAACTGAAAATATAAGTCATCTTTATTCTAGTTTTATTGTACCGTTTTTTCCTTTTATAGGCTTGCAGATAGTTTATTTATTTTATTTGGATTTTCATTTAACATAGAAATATTTTTAAATGAGCTTTTAATTTACAATAAGTCAAGAAAGACGGCAAAGAAAAACAGGAACAAAAAGGAAAGATGGATAAAAGAGTAAGCAAACAGTGCTAGATCCAAATATGCCAAGGATAACATTAAGAGATGAGGATTTTCCAGTTTGAATGAAAACCAAGCCTATTTGTTGATTACAATCTTGATTGCTGATTAAGAGGATGTTAGCCATTCCTTAAATATACCATACCTCTTTCAGTAGCTCATAAAAAAGTGGCAAAAAATCAGGAAGCATATAAAATATTTGAACAGCACCATCAACAAAAATGAGCTCACTGACATAAGATCATTCTACCCAATAATAGAATACACCTTTTTGTGCAAGGGCTATGAAATATTTAACAAAATAGACTGTGTCTTGGGCCTTAACCCAAGGTTTGAAAAGCATACTGCATACTTCTCTGACCACAATGGAATTAAGCTAGTAGTAAATAACAACAACGAATAAAATATCTTCAACTGTTTAGCAATTATAGAAAGCACTTCTGACTAGCTGATTGGATAAACAAGTTGTTAAGGAACTTAGATAATATTTTGAGCTAAATGAACATGAAAATAAAACAGAGACTTGAGAAATGCAGTAAAGCAGAGCTAAGTAAAATTGATAGACATGAAGGTATATTGTGGAAAAGAAGAAAGTCTGAACATTAACAATTGAAGAATCCATCTCAAGAAGATAGAAAATATCAGCAAATCCATTCCAAATGAAAGAGAATAAAATAAATAATAAAGATAAAATAAGTGCACAATGAAATAGAAAATAAATTAATAATATATTCAATAAAACCCAATTTAGTTCTTAAAGAAAATTGAAAGGAAAAGAAAACTAATCAAGAAAAAAGAAGAGAGAATTTAAACATGGGTCATTACTGCATATTCTATAGGTTTAAGATAATAAGACGAGGGTATAATGGACAACTTTTATACCAAAATAGACTAAATTCTTTAAAATATAATTTTCAAAATAAAGCATGTAAACAAATGGAAAATATAGTTCTATTTCTATTTAAAAAATTAAATAAAACATTAAATCATTACCCTCCAAAAAAATACCAGGTCCAGATGATTTTGCAAGTAAATTTTTCTAAACATATACTTAAACTCTTTCAGGAAATAGCAAAACTACTCAAATTCTTTTATATGATCAGCATAATGACAAATCCAATATCTGACGAGCATATTATAAAAAGACAAATTACATGCCGATGTCTCTTACCATTATAGATCCCAAAACTCTAGGCAAAATGTTAGTAAATCCAATTCAATATATTAAAAAGGATAATAAACCATAATCAAATTCGTGTTATTTGCAGGAATGCAAAGATAGAATGACAGTCTATAGCAGAGTTCCATCTCCAGGCCAGAGTCCTTCTTTCAACTGAATTTTGAACCATTTGCCTCTTTTGCTTCTTGATTTTCTCAACTAACTTTCTTTCTTTCTTTCTTTCTTTCTTTCTTTCTTTCTTTCTTTCTTTCTTTCTTTCTTTTGAGATGGAGTCGCTCTGTCACCTATGCTGGAATGCAGTAGCATGATCTGGGCTCATTGCAACCTCTGCCTCCCAGGTTCCAGCGATTCTCCTACCTCAGCCTCCTGAGTAGCTGGGACTACAGGCACGCACCACCATGCTTGGCTAATTTTTGTATTTTTTAGCAGGGTTGGGGGTTCACCAAATTGGCCAGGCTGGTCTCGAACTCCTGACCTTGTGACCTGCCCGCCTCGGCCTTCCAAAGTGCTGGAATTACAGGCATGAGCCACTGCATCTGGCCTCAACTTTATTTTTAATATAATTTTCTTCTTATTATTATTTTGAGACAAAGTCTCACTCTGTTGCCCAAGTTTGGGTACAGTGGCACAATCATGGCTCATTGCAGCCTCAGCGCCTGAGCTCAAACAGTCCTCTAACCTCAGCTTCCCAAAGTGCTGGGTGTGCAGCCTCAACGTCATTTTTCATATTATTGTATTTTCCTTTCTATTGCCTTTCAAAAGTTTCTATTCCCGGATTGGGGTATCTGTCAATCACAATTCCAAATCTCATTCTAACAATACTCAGGCAGTCTTTAAACAGTATCGGGCATACAACTGTCCCTATTGGATCAGTTTCTGAGTTCTCTCACTCTTCTCTGGTGAAGCATATTTCAGTATAGCTTTCTATGCTCCCTTCAGTGGAAGCTGAACAAACTGCTGCACCCTTTGAAACTTGCATTACGACTGAAATTATGTAATTAAACATTACCCAGCCAGCCACATTGTAGTAGGTGGAATTACACAGGAAACAGAATAGGAGGTAGAAGGTTATGTGCCTATTAATGATTGCAACTCCATGGGAACAGGTCTGAGGGACGACAATCACCAGAAAACACAAGCAAATAAGCTTATGCTTCCTTCAGGTTCTGATTTCTTTTTCATTTTTTTTAAAGGGAGTGAGGGAGAACAGAATTACAGGAATTCATTAATAAGTGGCCACAGCTTTGTAGCAAGGATGAGTTTTTGCTTTTCAAATAGTACAAACCAGGAGGATATATATTGAGAGATAATTTATTCTGGTTACCTCTGGTCTCATACTTCTCATTGAACAAAACTTTCCCCATGAAAGATCAACTTTCTTTTACTTCCAGATGTCTCACTTGACCATTTTATCTTTGGTGAGTGAAGCCAAATCCTTCCAACTGCTATGTGGAACTTTCTCTGAATAGGTAGTGATGGGAAGACGAGGGGTTACAAAATTTGGCATTAGGTAATGTTGCAACGGTTAGGACAAAGTTTACATAAAGTTGGTAGAGTGACAGTAGCTAGGACGGTAGAATTAGTCTCTCTCATGGCCATAAGTGGTGACAGATTTACTCCTGTAGCCCAAGTTTGCCTGTTATACTCTAGAAAGATATTCCGTATTTCTACAGTGTTGCCTTTTTTTTTTTTTTTTGGAGGCAGAGTCTCACTTTGCCACCCAGGCTGGAGTGCAGTGGTGTGATCTCGGCTCACTGCAACCTCCGTCTCCTGGGTTCAAACGATTCTCCTGCCTCAGCCTCCCGAATAGCTGGGATTAAAGGTGTGCGATACCATGCCTTGCTAATTTTTGTATTTAGTGTTGCCTTTTTAATGAACAAAATTATTTGCTGGTTTTGAATTTGATACTCAAGAATACTGTTAGATTGACTTTCTGACTTTTTTTTAATTCCATACCATTTTGTTT
The DNA here is from genome assembly GCF_028878055.3 of Symphalangus syndactylus. Lineage (NCBI taxonomy): Eukaryota > Metazoa > Chordata > Mammalia > Primates > Hylobatidae > Symphalangus > Symphalangus syndactylus. The sequence continues at coordinate 34,824,884 of NC_072431.2, forward strand.
TTCATATCTGGGGCACACCTTTACCCATCCTAGCAGCACATACCAGGTTAGTATCCTCAAATAACGGATCTTTCACATAATAAATCATAAGCTGAAATTCTGAATATATTAATAAGACCAATGCTAATGCCAAGCTTTATCAAAACCAACAACTTTACCCAAACACATATTTTTCATATTTTATAGCACTTACAGTACAGTCATTATTTCTGTTAACATTTCTTAAGTGCACTATGCACTTCTCAGACATTACAGAACTTGGTGTAAGACTAAACCTGGATTCCTTTTAGATGGTTATAAATAATATTCACTGCAAAATAAATTTAGAAGTACATTTAGATGTCAGTGAAAGTGGAAAGAGAGTGGTTAGAAATAAGGAAAAGAAATGACCAATATGCTAATTGATTTTACAAGTTATTTTACACTTCTTTTATATTCAAGTTACAATAATACTGGAAATTGTGTTATTGCCATAAACGATGACTACTTCCTTTTAGCATCTCCACTTAATTGCATTTAGAAAATGGATTCACCTTTAACTTGCCACTCATGGCTCTTAGTAAAACTTGGAAGGAGTTACTTTTTAACTCTCCACTCAGCAGGTCCCAGCGGGCGTGAGAGGAGTATTACGTTCTTCTGACTCTTGGCATAGCATTCTAAGAATATATCAATGCTTAAAAGCAGTTACATTAGGAAAAGTGAATATTTGGATGAAGCGAGGGCACTTTTCTAGAAAAAATAGAGCAGCCCCTAGGAAGGTGCTTGGCTGGTGCTCAACAATAATGCAGGGAGGAAGCTCATGCAGGAGGGGGAGGGGTGTAAAGAGGCAGCTCCTTCTACTCCTCGCAAACAAATACCTTAAGCTAACGGTACAAAATTACTCTATTATTATATTCATGATCCTTGCCAAGCCACTAAAGGACAGACTCTGATGTGTCTAAACTTGTGATCCGATCTAAACTTAAAATGGAGATCCCCGAACCCCACTCTCCCATTCGGTATTTACTAGGTTTTCAATTAGTTCTTCAAGCCATTTTAATGAAAACTGAAGTTTGAGTACTATGATTGGCTCAGAATCTAAAGGTTAAGGGGTTATCCTCTAGAGGTTAAGAGCATGGACTCAGTACTTACCATGGGATGATAATTTTATTTCCCTTACGTGCCTTTAACACAGCATAGGATGTGTGCTTGATGAAGGCTGGCTATAATGACAATCGTCAGACCAAAGCTCCATAGTTCCAATGCCTTTGCTTCTTGTGTGCTGACTTTTAATAAACTTATTTCCCCTTTAAGAATGCTCAAATGATCATTTTCACTGGATTTAAAACCTACAGAATTAGGTGTATATTTTTAATTGAAAAAATAAGCATCCTGCATTTTTTTCTAAGAGGCCAGGGGCTTCTTTCTTATGATCTAGTTATGTCACCACACGTGAGAAAGTCTAGAATTCTTTAAGTAGAAGCATTTTTGTCCAGTTATGTTCAATGTCAGAGAAGCACAGGCTGAGTTGCCCCCAAGCAACTGACACATGAGTAAGCAATTCAGAATTATTTACCGTCTCAAAACAAGTGAAAAATAGATCTCAGATGGATAAGGAATGAAGGAACTAGCTGAGGAGAGAGGAGCCCTGCTGAAAAGTGAATCTAGGCTATTTTCATAGAAACAAATTATTTGAGCACAATATACTGTATTATTTACACACTTCATTCTGACTCTGACTTCAAGAATAACTAACTTTCCATGAAACGAATGCCATATAAATTATATCTAATGTCGTTAATACAAATTTAAAAAATAAATACTATTTTTAAACAATTGATTTTAGGTAAAATGAAGTGATTGTGCTCCACATACAATTGTGAGTTTTCAGCTAGACAATTATAGTTTTCTTGGTCTCAAGTCCTCAATACTTGGAGAAACTGCTGGAGCAGTAATCTATTTCTTACATTATCCTCAGCATCTAAATGCATTTTCAGTTTTTCTTCCTCACTCTTGGACTATTGAAAATCATTACCATTGCAGCAAGACTAATTTTTGTACCATTACAAATACTGACATTTATTCTTAATGACTCTGTGTGTGGAAGCCAAAAAGCTATTGCCATCGATTATATGCAGAAAGTTCTTTTAGTCACAATTATAGCATTTGTAGAAATTTTAAAATCTGAAATTGTAGATGTCTTGGATGATAAATTCTCAATTATCAGTAAAATACGAAAGATGATTTTCTAAAACAAATTTAAAAAATATCTGGAACTTAACGTCTAATTTTAACCCCCAGTGTGATTTTTTTTTCTCAATTCCAATATAAAATGGTCTTTTTATAAGATCACACTCACCTCCCCCAAAGTGTAGCAAAGATTTCCTGGGATTCTGAGTTCTCTAAACAAATTTTCTTAAATAAAGTTTGAGCATTGATTTTATATAAATTCCCTTTAGTCTGCTAGAATTTCACATGTGATCCTTTCCCTAAAACACTTTAGTGCATTATTTTTTACTGAAATGATTTAAAAACCTTCTATTGTCCTTCCTGCCAACTTGTTTCTTTCTCTGCTTTCCTTATTTTCCTCTAAGCCTAGTTTAGGGGAGACTCAACTATTTAGTGAGGAAGATAATGATTTCCATGTTTTATTTATTTATTTATTTATTTATTTATTTATTTATTTATTTATTTTTCTTTACAAACTCATCCCTATTTCCAAACAAATATCGTCTCTGGAAATATAAGCCCCTTACTCTTATACCTCTTGGTCAAATTTCTTGCAGATGCAACCAAGCCAACTGTTAATGGATTTGTGATTGAAATTGCTACATTAGTCAAAGCTTAGCCATAACTTCTTATGAGAAGTTTCTTTTTAATTTCTGTCATCTATATTGATAAAAATTCTTCTTGATCCTCCATAACACTTTATATTTATTTTTAATGCAGTTATCACATTACACTATAAGTCCTATTTATTTGTCTGTATCCTTTATTAGACAATAGAAACTGTCGGCCTTGTGCCTAGCATCATATGTGTCTGAGTGCCGATCTCAGGACCTCTCAACCTCCATAATTGCATTAAATGTGTATTGTAATGTATGTTATGTATATATATGCCATGTATTATTATAAGATTATATATTATTATGAGAGAAAATATTAACAAAATATCAATAAATATAGGAGAACAGAGACTAATACACCAAGTAATTAATGAGAGGGAGAGAAAAGGAAAGGAGCAAGGGAGGGAAAGAAGGTGAGAAAAAGAGAGAACTGATACAAACTCTGAATTTTGTATTACAGGCTGGAATTATTTCAGATATACCAATTGCATCAACTTAAACATGTCAAACACATTTACTAATATCATCAAAGTTATAGCTAGAATAAAAATAGATCTGCTTGCTGAGCCAAAATTATGCACAACATCCTATCTGCAATAGGAAAAAGCTTAATGAAATGGGAGTAAGGGAAGGGGATACTGACCGTGTGGCATACAAGGCTGAATTTGAACACCAGAGGGCGGTAGGGCATTTTCTCATTTGAAATATAGTCTCTAAATTCTTGCTGTAAAAATCATTTGAAATCAGCCACGTTTACTGAATGGCCACTGTATGCAGACCCTTGAATAATATGTTGAAGAAATTTCTTAAGAAATAATATATACAGCTCACAAGATTTAAAATGCAGTAACTTTTTGTTTTCTTATTTAAGTCAACGTTTCCTAAATCAGTTAAAACCAAAGTTGCTAATGCTCATGCCTCTTTCAGCATCAGACTATAATTTACAGAGTGGCATTCTACTTTCTTTGTCCAAATTCTTTCTGAATAAATGACGGTGACTAAATTAGTGCTAATTCTCTTCTCCAGTATTCAACCTGCTTCACATCATAGTTTTCAGAAAATCACTTTTGTTCTTCATGTGAGGAAATACAAGCAAAATTTTAGAGCTAGAAAGTAGAAAAGATCATGGAAACCAACTTTTTGTACCTCTTTATTTTGCAGATGAAGCAGCTGAGAAGAGAAATATCTTCCTAATATCACACTATTTTCAAGTGCTACATTGATCAATATAGTAGCGATTAGCCCCATGTTGCTATTTAAGCTTAAATTACAAAAAATAAAATTTTAAAATGCTATTTCTCAATTTCACTGCAATTGCTCAATATAGCTACATATGAGTAGTGGCTACTGTATTATTCAGACAGATACCAAACATGTTCCTCTTTGCATAAAGTTGTTTTCCTTTTTTAAAAAATATATATTTATCTTCGCCACATTGTAATTTATGTTTAATTACATTCCCTAATTCCAATGTAAAAAAATTGTGTCTTATCCGTAGACTTCTTTGGAGTATTTTCCAAGTCTACTCCCCCATCTTCATTTCTATAGCCACTACTGCAATAGGCTTTTATCATTTCATATTCCTTGGTGCGATCACTGCAAGAGCAGTCAACGCTGGAGAAATTTTTGCTCCTCTAATTCAGTGATAATAATAACTATCGTACATTAGGAACTACCAACTACCTGGCCCTTTGTATATACCTTATATGAAAAATTGCATATAATTTTTTTAACTTTTATTTTAGGTTCAACAGTATGTGTGCAGGTTTGTTATACAGGTAAACACTTGTCACTGGTGTTTGTCATGCAGATTATTTTATAAAGTTCTTTAAAACAGTGCTAAACCAGAGAAAGAGCTGGAATAAAACCAGATCTCTTGAGAAGATGTGCCAGAGAAATTGAGCCAGAAAAAAAATGAGGTTTCAGCAAACACAATGAAAAGGAAAGTTTCAAGAAGGAAATAATACAACAGGGGTGTTAGGCAGGTGGAAAATGAAAAGCATTCATTGATTCTGGTGTTTCATGAATCTCGTTAAATAACTATATACAATGCTTCTCAAATCCCAGGATCCTAACATAATATCCTGATTTTCCAGAAAGATAATATAATTGTAACAAAATGAGGTGTAATAAACTGTAAGACAAAATTGTACATAATGTCAATTAATTAGCATTGACACATGTCCAATTTTAATCTTTTGTCATGTAAACTTTACAAAATGCTTGCGAAATTAAAAACTGAAGGAAAGCTAAACTAATATGGTGCCTTATAAGGACATCGGCCACTACCTCAGTAGTACACAAGCACTGTGTACCCTCTGCAAGGTATTTTATTCACATTAAATTCCCATGTTGGTGACCCAGGCAAAAGCGTTAAAGTGGAAAGAAAGAGCCTAAGGCCAAATACCAGAACAGAATGAAAGAACAAAAAGGTTGAATGTAGAAACATCAACTATTAAAGACCAGGAGTTTGTTTCACTGCACTGACTACTTTAAGATTAATAGATGAACTTCAGACAAGTTCACAGATCTTATGAAACTACGTACAAAACTTTCTAGCTTTGGGCATTTGTTTCTTCTTCTGTAGATACAGTGCATAGTGTATCATTTGAAAATAAAGAAAAAAAGGTGAAAACTAATTGAGCAAGGTCCATGAGGAAACAGGTAAGAAAAGGAATTAGGAAGAGAGGGAGAAGTAAATCTTCCTTCTCAGAGTTACAAAAGCCCCAGTTTTGGTCATCAAAGTGAAGAAAGGTGGATAGGCAGAGAAATGGTCTTGAATAATCAGATCGTGGAGGCCTGAAAAATTGTTTACAGACCTTCACATTTCTTCTTGATTTCTCTCAAGCTTTCTCCAAATATTTTTTGCTATATATGATCGCTACATAGAAAACTATATCTCTAAAACCATACAATACATTGTATAGAATATATCTATAAACATTGATTATAAACTAATTTATCAACAAATAGTAAGCACTTAAACTGATTGTGATCAGTGCTATGTTTTAATATTCTGGTCTTGTACCAAGACCAGAACCCTCCAAAAAGAGATCTAGATGCGGTATAACTTTAATATTTTGAAAACATTTAGTACATTTTGATAATCTTCCTTTCCTTTGTTGCTCATGTTACCTCTCTCCAGCCTGTCCAAAGTCCTCATTGTACTTTACAATAAGCAGTCACAGTTCCTAGGCAGCCTGTCTAATTACAATGCAGTGCTATTTTCCTCTAGCCTGTCCAGAATAATTTTACTGTAAAGTATATATTTGGAAACCATTGTTATTCTGTTATTGTTTTGATTGTCCTGAAGGTCTCTATTATCAACAATCCAAAAATAAATAAAATGTAACATTTTTAAAGTAATTACCATCTTGAAGAGCCCTATTGCATCATTTAGTCTTTCTAATTACTTTAGACATATGTACTGTACATTATTATCTTTTTTTACAGATGACTTAATATATGCAACAATTCTTGAGTCTCCAAAGCTCATAATTTTAGCTGTTCACTGCTACAGCCTATCAGTCAAAAACAAATAAACATACATCTGAGTGTCTAAAACACTGAGACCTAGTGGTAAGAAAGAGATACATTCTCTGTCTCCGTGAGTGTCACACTCTGGGAAGAAGGTACAATTAAACAAATAGTGACAAAACTAATAGCTTAATTATAAATGTAATATGAAAGCCCATAACTTGGCCAGCTAACTCAGTCTGGTAGATGCAGCAAAGGATTCCTTAAGGACTTAAAAAATGGACAAACAATTGAAAAGAAAATACAGGCCGGGCGCGGTGGCTCACGCTTGTAATCCCAGCACTTTGGGAGGCCGAGGCGGGCGGATCACGAGGTCAGGAGATCGAGACCACGGTGAAACCCCGTCTCTACTAAAAATACAAAAAATTAGCCGGGCGTGGTGGCGGGCGCCTGTAGTCCCAGCTACTCGGAGAGGCTGAGGCAGGAGAATGGCGTGAACCCGGGAGGCGGAGCTTGCAGTGAGCCGAGATTGCGCCACTGCACTCCAGCCTGGGTGACAGAGCGAGACTCCGTCTCAAAAAAAAAAAAAAAAAAGAAAAGAAAATACATCTAGAGGCAAAATAGCCTACTTTTGGAGAAGTTCCTGACTCATGATTAAGTAATAATTAATTCTTCATGCTTTTGTATAAACAGAAGAAACACATTAGTATGTTGAAGAAAAATCCTAATTTCTTTGTTTGTAAACATTCTGGAATAATGGATTTAGATGATCAGTTTTTTTATCCCAGCTGGTATTTGTTGTGCAGACAGATGCTGTTGCTCCTCCTGGAGTATTTCATTCCAAGTTGACTGATGATTCCTTCAAGATTTGTTCCTCCCTAAGCTGTGATATTGAGGGAGGAGTCCTGAAGGACAATTCTATTCTGTTTCCTTGAAGAATGCAATTAGTTTTGGGAGAAAGTTGCCGTGCAGGGGAGGTGATAAGGTAAGGTCTGTAACTCATCTGGAGGGCTCAGCTGAATGGAGGTGTGGGGTTTGGAAGGATGATGGTAGGAAATTGCTATAAATGCAATATTGATTTAACAAGAGAAAAGCCTATTCATATCTGGTTATTTTTCTGGAAATTCCTCTCATACCTGATGAGGTGAAAAGATGGGGATACCATCTATTTGGAGAGCCACTTCTTGAATTGCTGTTTTGTGAAATATATTACTCCAGGTTTATTTTTTTTTCAGGTGGATTAAAGTGATAATGCATCAATCAGGACAAAAGTTGGGACATTGTTTATTATCTTCATATTGGTGCGATTGTGGCCTAAAAAATTATATATTTATTTTCATTATGTTTTTATGTTTTATTAAGGTAAAACAAGAACATAGTTTAAAAAGTTAAATAGTCCTAAAAGGCATAAAACTCTCTCATCTTCCTGAATTCTCTTCCTGATAACCAATCATTTAAATCATTTTAGTGGTTTCACCTGTAGTGTTCCACCACATTTACAAAAAATAGATAAAAACTGCTGTCTTCTAATTCATCCATATTAGATATTATCTATAACATTTCTATTATATAAAATGAACATTTTACCTCTCATTCACTTTCCATGCAGTCATTTTTGCCAATATTGCTATATGACACTGATTAAGCCCACACTAATTATTTTCATAATTATGATTCTGTTGAGTCAGAGAGTACTGTAATCATATTGCTTCAAATATATAGGTGTATATATATATATATTTGTTTTTCTTAGAGTTAATATTTGGATAACTTTTTAAATGTATTTTTTTAAACTGTTGTCCAAGTATTCTGACACCTTTCATTTCTGTAATACACCATGTTCCTCTCCTCCAGTCTGCAGCGAGTGCCCTTGGGGCCTCCTGTGCATCTCCCTTTCAGCACATCTCTCCACATCAGGAGGAAATGCCTCTTTGCGTTTCTCATATATTGAAACCCTGTTTATTTGATACCAGGAACTGTTTCGTTTTGCTCCCTCTTTGGATATATTACACTTTGCAATAACTTCTTTAGCAAGAATACATAAAGGTGAAAAAGTGCATATAAAATACATTTTGGGGAACTTCCATGTTTAAAAATTATTTGTATTCTCTCATATTGATTTATGGCCTGTATGTGTGTACAATTCTAGATTAGAGATAAATTTTGTGTAGAAATTTGAAAATGCCACTCTATTGTCTACTGGATTCCAATGCTGCTATTGATACATTTGATACCATTTATAGGCCAATCCCTTGTTCTTGTTTTTAATCTACAGACTTTATTAGAATCTCGCTAGTGCCCATCAATGTCATTTTTCTGGTTCAAGATCCGTTTCAGGCAATCTGGCAAGATGGCCAAATAGGAACAGCTCTGCAGCTCCCAGCGAGACCAATGCAGAAGGCGGGTGATTTCTGCATTTCCAACTGAGATACCCAGTTCATCTCATTGGGACTGCTTAGGCAGTGAGTGCAGCCCATGGAGGGCAAACAGAAGCAGGGTGGGGCATTGCCTCACCCAGGAGCCAGGGGACCTCCCTCCCCTAGCCAAGGGAAGTGGTGAGGGACTGTGCTACCCTGCCCAGATACTGTACTTTTCCCATGGATTTTGCAATCTGCAGATCAAGAGAGTCCCTCATGTGCCTCCCTGGGTATCGAGCACAAAACTGGGCTGCTGTTTGGGCAGACACAGCCAGCTGTAGGAGTTTTGTGTGTGTGTGTTCCCCAGTGGCACCTGGAACCCCAGCGAGAGAGAACCATTCACTTCCCTGGAAAGGGGACTGAAGCCAGGGAGACAAGTGGTCACACTCAGCAGGTCCCACTCCCATGGAGCCCACAAAGCTAAGAATCACAGGCTTGAAATTCTTACTGCCAACACAGCAGTCTGAAGTTGACCTGGGGTGATGGAGCTTGGTAGGGGGAGGGGCATCCACCATTACTGAGGCTTTAGTAGGCTGTTTCCCCCCAGAGTGCTAAGGAGGCTGGGAGGTCTGGACTGGATGGTATTCACCACAGTGTGGCAAAGCGGCTGTTGCCAGACTCCTTTAGATTCCTGCTCACTAGGCAGGGCTTTTCTGAAGAAAAGGCAGCAGCGCCAGTCGGGGGTTTACAGATAAAAGCCCTATCTACGTGGGACAGAGCACCTGGGAGAAGGGATGGCTGTGGGCGCAGCTTTAGCAGACTTAACCTTTCCTTCCAGCCAGCTCTGAAGAGAGCAGCTGATCCTGACGAGGATTCTCCCAGCACAGCATTCAAGCTCTGCTGAGGGACAGACTGCCTCCGTCAAGTGGGTCCCTGACCCCTGTGCCTCCTGACTGGGAGAGACCTCCCAATAGGGGTCAACAGACACCTCATACAGGAGCGCTCCAGCGGTATTAGGCGGGTGCCCCTCTAGAAAGAAGCTTCCAGAGGAAAGAGCAGGCAGCAATCTTTGATGTTTTGCAGCCTCCATTGGTGATACCCAGGTAAACGGTCTGGAGTGACCTCCAGCAATTTTCAGCCAACCTGCAGAAGAGGAGCCTGACTACTGGAAGAAAAACTAACAGGCAGCAACAACATCAACAAAAAGGACCCCCACAAAAAAACCCCGTCGCAAGGGCATCAGCCTCAAAGATCGAAGGTAGATAAATCCACAAAGATGAGGAAAAACCAGGACAAAAATGCTGAAAATTCCAAAAAGCATAATGCCCCTTCTCCTCCATATGATCGCAACTTCTCTCCGGTAAGGGCACAAAACTGGATGGAGAATGGGACTGATGAATTGACAGAAGTAGGCTTCCGAAGGTGGGTAATAACAAACTCCTCTGAGCTAACGGAGCATGTTCTAACTCAATGCAGGGAAGCTAAGAACCTTGATAAAAGGTTACAGGAACTGCTAACTAGAATAACCAGTTTAGAGAGGAACATAAATGACCTGATGGAGATGAAAAACACAGCACAATAACTTTGTGAAGCATACACAAGTATCATTAGTGGAATCAATCAAGCAGAAGGGATATCAGAGATTGAAGGTCGACTTACTGAAATAAGGTGTGAAGACAAGAGTGGAGAAAAAAAGAATGAAAAGGAATGAAAAAGCCTCCAAGAAATGTGGGACTATGTGAAAAGACCAAACCTACAATTGATTGGTGTACCTGAAAGTGACAGGGAGAGTGGAACCAAGTTGGAAAACACACTTCACAGTATTATCCAAGAGAACTTCCCCAACATAGCAAGACAGACCAAGATTCAAAATTGGGAAAATACAGAGAACACCACCAAGATACTCCTCGAGAAGAACAACCCCAAGACACATAATCATCAGATTCTCCAAGGTTGAAACGAAGGAAAAAATGTTAAGGACAGCCAGAGAGAAAGGTCAGGTTACCTACAAAGGGAAGCCCATCAGACTAACAGCAGATCAGGCTGCAGAAACCCTACAAGCCAGAAGAGAGTGGGGGCCAATATTCAACCTTCTTAAAGAAAAGAATTTTCAACCCAGAATTTCATATCTAGCCAAACTAAGCTTCATAAGTGAAGGAAAAATAAAATCCTTTACACACAAGCAAATGTTGAGAGATTTTGTCACCACCAGGCCTGCACTACGATAGCTCCTCAAAGAAGCACTAAATATGGAAAGGAAAAACTGGTACCAGCCACTGCAAAAACACACCAAAATATAAATACCAGTGACATGACACCATGAAGAAACTGCATCAACTAATGTGAAACATAACCAGCTAGCATCATGATGACAGGATCAAATTCACTCATAACAATATTAAACTTAAATGTAAATGGGCTAATTCCCCAATTTAAAGACACAGACTGGCAAATTGGATAGAGTCAAGAACCATCAGTGTGCTGTGTTCAGGAGACCCATCTAATGTGTAAAGACACACACAGGCTCAAAATAAAGGATGGAGGAATATTTACCAAGCAAATGAACAAAAAGCAGGAGTTGCAATCCTAGTCTCTGACAAAATAGACTTTAAACCAACAAAGATCAAAAGAGACAAAGAAGGGTATTACACAATGGTAAAGGGATCAATGCCACAAGAAAAGCTATCTGAAATATATATGAATCCAACACAGAAGCACCCAGATTCATAAAACAAGTCCTTAGAGACCTACAAAGAGACTTAGACTCCCACCCAGTAATAGTGGGAGACTTAACACCCCACTGTCAATATTAGACACATCAAAGAGACAGAAAATTCACAAGGGTATTCAGTACATGAACTCAGCTCTGGACCAAGCAGACCTAATGGACATCTACAGAACTCTCCACCCCAAATCAACAGAATATACATTCTTCTCAGCACCATATGGCACTTAATTCTAAAATCGACCACCTAATTGGAAGTAAAACACTCCACAGCAAATGCAAAATAATGGAAATTATAACAAACAATCTCTCAGACCACACTGCAATCAAATTAAAACTGAGGACTAAGAAACTCACTCAAAACTGCACAACTGCATGGAAATAGAACAACATGCTTCTGAATGACTACTAGGTGAATAACAAAATTAAGGCAGAAATAATGGAATTATTTGAAACCAATGAGAACAAAGATACGACGTACCAGAATCTCTGGAACACAGCAAAAGCAGCGTTAAGAGGGAAATAGCACTAAATGCCCACTTCAGAAAGCTGGAAAGATCTGAAATTGACATCAGAACATCACAATTAAAAGAACTAGAAAAGCAAGAGCAAACAAATTCAAAAGCCAGCAGATGACAAGAAATAACTAAGATAAGAGCAGAACTGAAGGAGATAGAGACATAAAATCCCTTCAAAAATCAATGAATCCAGGAGCTGGGTTTTGGAAAAGATTAACAAAAGAGACCACCAGTTAGACTAATAAAGAAGAAAAGAGAGAAGAATCAAATAGACACAACAAAAAATGATAAAGGAGATATCACCACTGATCCCACAGAAATTCAAACTACCATCAGAGAATACTACAAACAACTCTATGCAAATAAACTAGAAAATCTGGAAGAAATGGATAAATTCCTGGACACATACATCCTCGCAAGACTAAACCAGGAAGAAGTCGAATCCTAGACCAATAACAAGTTCTGAAATTGAGGCAGTAATTAATAGCTTACCAACCAAAAAAAGTCCAGGACCAGACAGATTCAGAGCCAAATTCTACCAGAGGTGCAAAGAGGAGCTGGTACCATTTCTTCTGAAACTATTCCAAAAAAAAGAAAAAGACTCCTTCCTAACTCATTTTATGAGGCCAGCATCATCCTGATCCCAAAACCTGGGAGAGACACAACAAAAAAAGAAAATTTCAGGCCAGTATCCCTGATGAACATCAATGCAAAAATCCTCAATAAAATACTGGAAAACCAAATCCAGCAGCACATCAAAAAGCTTATCCACCACTATCAAATTGACTTCATCCCTGGGATGCAAGCCTGGTTCAACATATGCAAATCAATAAATGGAATCCATCACATAAACAGAACCAAGGGCAAAAACCACATGATAATCTCAATAGACGCAGAAAAAGCCTTTGATAAAATTCAACATCTGTTCATGCTAAAAACTTAATAAACTAGGTATTGATGGAACATATCTCAAAATAATAACAGCTATTTGTGACAAACCCATAGCCAATATCATACTGAATGGACAAAAGCTGGAAGCATTCCCTTTGAAAACTGGCACAAGACAAGGCTGCCCTCACTCACCACTCCTATTCAATATGGTATTGGAAGTTCTGGCCAGGGCAGAACTTCAGGCAAGAGAAATAAATAAAGGGTATTCAAATAGAAAGAGGGGAAGTCAAATTGTCTCTGTTTTCAGATGACATGATATATATTTAGAAAACCCCATTGTCTCAGCCCAAAAATTCCTTAAGCTGATAAGCAACTTCAGCAAAATCTCAGGATACAAAATCAATGTGCAAAAATCACAAGCATTCCTATACACCAATAATAGACAAGCAAAGAGCCAAATCATGAGTAAACTCCCATTCACAATCGCTACAAAGAGGATAAAATACTTAGGAATACAACTTACAAGCACCTTCCCTGAGTGAAGGACCTCTTCAAGCAGAACTACAAACCACTGCACAAGGAAATAAAAGAGGACACAAACAAATGAAAAAAAATTCCATGCTCATGGATAGGAAGAATCAATATCATGAAAATGGCCATACTGCCCAAAGTAATTTATAGATTCAATGCCATTCCCATCAAGGTACCATTGACTATTTTTGCAGAATTAGAAAAAAATTACTTTAAATTTCATATGGAACCAAAAAAGAGCCCGTATAACCAACACAATCCTAAGCAAAAACAACAAAGGTGGAGGCATCACGCTGCCTAACTTCAAACTATGCTACAAGGCTACAGTAACCAAAACAGCATGTTACTAGTACCAAAACAGATATATAAACCAATGGAACAGGACAGAGACCTCAGAAATAACACCACACATCTATAACCATCTATAACCTGACAAAAACAAGCAATGGGAAAAGGATTCCCTATTTAATAAATTATGTTGGGAAAACTGGGTAGCCATATGCAGAAAACAGAAACCGGACCCCTTTCCTTACACCATATACAAAAATTAACTCAAGATGGATTAAAGACTTAAATGTGAAACCTAAAACCATAAAAACCCTAGAAGAAAACCTAGGCAATACCACTCAGGACATAGGCATGGGCAAAGACTTCATGACTGAAACACCAAAAGCAATTGCAACAAAAGCCAACATTGGCAAATGAGATCTAATTAAACTAAAGAGCTTCTGCACAGCAAAAGAAACTATTATCAGAGTGAACAGGCAGCCTACAGAATGGGAGAAACGTTTTACAGTCTATCCATCTGAAAAAGATCTAATGTCCAGAATCTACAAGGAACTTAAACAAATTTACAAGAAAAAAACAACCCCATCAAAAAGTGAGCAATGGATATGAACAGACGCTTCTGAAAAGAAGACATTTATGCGACCAACAAACATATAAAAAAAAGATCATCATCACTGGTCATTAGAGAAATGCAAATCAAAATCACAGTGAGATATCATCTCATGCCAGTTAGAAGAGTGATCATCAAAAAGTCAGGGAACAACAGATGCTGGCAGCACTGTGGAGAATTAGGAACTCTTTTACACTGTTGGTGGAATGCAAATTAGTTCAACCATCATGTGAGACAGTGTGGTGGTTCTTCAAGGATCTAGAGCCAGAAATACCATTTAACCCAGCAATCTAATCACTGTGTATATACCCAAAGCATTATAAATCATTCTACTATAAAGACACACGCACATGTATGTTTATTGCAGTACTATTTACAATAACAAAGATTGGAACCAACCCCAATGCCCATCAGTGATAGACTGGATAAAGAAAATGGGGCACATACACACTATGGAATACTATGCAGCCATTAAAAAGAATGAGCTCATGTCCTTTGCAGGGTAATGAATGAAGCTGGAAGCCATCATTCTCATCAAACTAACACAGGAACAGAAAACGAAGCACCACATCTTCTCACTCATAAGTGGGAGGTGAACAATGAGAACACATGGACACAGGGAGGGGAACGTCACAATCTGGGCTGTCAGCGGATGGGGAGCAAGGGGAGGGAGAGCATTAGGACAAATACCTAATGCATGTGGGGCTTAAAACCTAGATGACAGGTTGATAGGTGCACCCAACCACCATGGCACATGTATATCTATGTAACAAACCTGCACATACTGCACATGTATCCCAGAACTTAAAATAAAATGTAAAATAAAATAAAATAAATGTTTGATAGAGAAGAGCAATGAAAAAAAAAAGATCTGTTTCAGAGTTCCATGCTATATTTAATTGTTATATTGCCTTAGTCTCCTATAATCCATGACTGTTCCTTGGTCTTTCTTTGCCTTTCAAAATCTTGACACTTTGAAGAGGAAGGACCAATTATTTTGTGGAATATTCCTTAATTTGAGCTGCTCTGATGTATTCTCCTGTTTATACTGAATTATATACATATTTGGGAAAATACCACAGAAATGATATTGATGCCTTTTCAGTGAATTATATCAGGAGAAACATGGTACCTGAAGTCTTGTTATTGGTGATATTAACTTTGGTCATTTGATTATGTTGGCCTTTGTTAGGATAATCCACTATAAAGTTACTATTTTCCCCTTTGTAATGAATATCTATCCTATAACTAGATTCTTTGAGATTGTGCAAATACTTTCTTTCACTAACCTTAGAATCTATCAATGAGTCTTGCCTACACTAACAGGACTTTTAAAAAAAATTAAATAATAGACTTTACTTTTTAGAGAAGTTTTAAATTTAGCAAAAAATCAAGTCAATATTACAAAGAGTACCCGTATACCCCCCAAGATATACACACAAGTTACTCTATTATTAACATTTTACATTAATACAGTACATTTGTTGCAATCAATAAAACGATGTCGAGACATAATTATTAACTAAAGTACCTGGTTAATTCAGATCTCTTTGGTTTTTGCCTGATGTCCTTTCTCTGTTCTAGGATCCTACTCAGCTTGCCATATTACATTTTGTTGTCATATCCTTAGGCTCCTTTTGGATATGGATATTTCCTAAACTTTCCTTGTTTTGATTTCTTTAACAGTTTTGAAGAGTACTGGGTATATTGTAGGTTGTTCTTCTATTGGAATTTGTCTGATGTTTCCGTCGTTATTGGTCTGGTGGTACAGGATTTTGGAGGTATATCACAGAGGTAAAGTACAATTTTCATGATATCATATATCAAAGGTACATACAATCAATATGATTTATGACTGTTGATGCTGACCTTGATCACCTGGCAGAAGTAGGATTTGTCACATTTCTTCACTTTAAAGTTAAATGTCCATCTCTTTGTCCTTTTTTCCCATACATTCTTGATAATTTCCATAATTTTATTACCAAACTATTTAATAATAATAATAATAAGCTCTGATAGATTAAATTTCCAAGAGCTCTTTCATATACTGTTTATGTTTTAGCTTTATTGAGGTTTAATTGAGAAATAAAATTACATGTATTCAAGGTGTACAATGAGATCATTTAACATATGTATATATTCTATAATAATTACCATGGTCAAATTAATCAACACATTCATCATTACACATAATTACTATTTGTGTGGGTGTGTGTTTGTGGTGAGGACACTTAAGATATACTCTCAGCAAATTCTGACAAAAAAAAAAAAATATTACTGATTGTAGTCATCATGCTGTACACAAGATCCCTAAAATTTATTCATCTTATAACTGAAAGTTTGTGCCTTTTACCAGCATCTCCTCTCGTTATTTCTGCTATGTCCCAGCTATTGGAAACCACATTTTTATACTCTGCTTCAATGAGGTGATGTTTTTTAGATTCCACATATAAGTGAGATCATACGGTGTTTTTCTATTCTGTTCCTTTAAAATATGGCATCATCTTCTTGCTTCATAAATATACCTCTCTTATTTCTCATATTGATCATATTATGTTTGAATTTTCTTCTGTGCCTTACTATCTCTACCTCCACTGAATCACTTCCTTCAATAAGTTTGTTTCAATTTTTCTCTGCCATGCTGAAGGCATTCCTCAAATATCCAATGATTCTTGTTTAGTGATCACTAAGAAACCAACAGGATACTGTATGCATTTATGCATATGTTTGGGAGTTGAGGAAGTAAATCTTGAGGACTAGAAGGCTTTATTCTAGGATGAGCCTGTAATCAGTTAACTTTTTTGTTGAGGACACTAAAATGCCAATGTCAGTGGGTCTACCCTATGGGTCAGGTCAGGTTTTTCAGAGGAAGACTTTAGAACAGCCCTTCTGAAATATAAAATATGGGGACCGGATTTCTGGGTTCTGAGTAAGGGAAAGAACCTGGAGTGAGGGGAAGAATGTCATCATTTGGAATACAAAATTTTTAATGTTCCTGTTTCCAGGGCAGCACTTCTCTTCATCTTCTGTGTTTAATACCTCAGATTTCAAGACTCTATAATGCAAATTTTCTAGAGAACATACTTCTCACCTTAAGTAGAGGATGAGAGCAGTAGTCAGGGTGAGTTGGAGCTGGCCTTCTGGTGGTCTAAAGATTTTCAAACAACTTTCTGTTTTCAGCATCCAAACTTGTCCAATTGCAAAATAACCATGTCTTTTCAAGGACTGAGATAGAATTAGCTTGATTCTTACCAGTTTCACTTTTCACAGACAATTAAGTTAGACTTTCTTTGTTTTACTTTACTAAATAATTTTTAATTTTTCCATCTACATTCTATTTAATATTGTATGTTTTGATGTTACAGATGTTTCATAGTTTCACTGAAAATGTAGTTAGGAATTTCTGGGTTTTGTTTGACTTGTCTTAAATAGTTGGGGAAGGGGAAATATGTGAGAAAAATTTTGAGCTGTGTTTTATTATTAAACCAAACACAAAGTGGTAGAAATGAATGAAATAATATAACTGTGAAACCTAGTGAATTTGAGGAAATAAACTAGAATCTATTATTATACTATTCAATTGCTTGTTCGTCAATATGAATTCCTTGCTGGATAATTCTAATTTAGGTTGGAGGAAAGGTTTATTGGTAAATTTGATTATACTTTTGCAAGTTCTAAAATCTTTGGAAGTCACAACATTTTTCCTAATTCAGCAGGGGTATCCAGTCCAAACAGAATGTCAACTGTAGACACAGACATGGCATGACAGAAGTGTTAGTCATCCCCCCAAACTTATTGTTACCTTTATCTACCTTATTAGAAACTTCAATTTTTAGCTCTCGAAATAGGCACCAAAATGAATATGACATTACTCATCTTTCCTTGCAACCAGTTTTGTCTTTGGGGTTAAGTTCTGGCCAACAAGATATGAACTCAAGAACATATTAATTAATGCTTCTGGTTTCCTCTATTCTATTTTTCCACTGCCTGGAATGTAAAAGTGTTGTAATCCATCTTCATTCATGCAAGTGGGGGTTGTCCACTAGAGGTAGAAAAATCAACAAGATTGAAAATATCCTAATTCCTTTGTATTTTGTAGCCCTGGACTGCTTATATCTGGAATGATAGGTTTGAGAGAAATAAGCTTTTGTTTCATTTAAGCCACTGTTATTTTAGGTTTTTTTTTTTATTACAGCAGTCAATTCTGACTTTTGTGCATGGCATGCACATATTCAACTATTTCATGTATATGCCCACAAGTAACAATGGGACTTCCAGATAAGTGACAGATTACAACTTTGTAATTATCTGTGTAATTGTATTTTATTTTTTCACTTGAAAATATACTATCCTGGGCTTCTGCCAAGCCTGGCTGGGAATTACTTGAGAGAGAATTTTTGGACATGAAATTGGTAATGGAATGCATTATGGTCAGGAACATTTTGAACACAAACTCCAGATGTTCCTATGGTTTTTGGAATCTGTTTTAGGGAACAAAAAGTATTAAATAATATAGGCATAAAATGTCCAACTTATATTATGAATGTGTTTTGTCAATGAGATGTTTGACATATTTTCTCTGCTGATTTCTAATGTTAAATTGACTTTTTTTTTCTAAGATTTGTATTGACTATGCCTGACATTGGAACATATTTGAAAAATAGAACTGGGATAATGTGTTTATGTATATATCTTAGAAAAATTGAAACCAGTTTAGAAATTTATCAATGAATTATCAATAGTCTAGAAGGGATTTTGTCTACTTTTTTGTAGAGAGGTCCAAGTGACTCTTATCATCTGTGACCTGTTCTTTCATTTCTGAGAATCCCTAAGAAACAAGTTGTTTACTTTTCTCCTCTATTATTTGCAAACAGCTCTTTACAGTTTTTTTTTTTTTTTCAGTGATCAGGTACAGATTCTTATAGTTCTGGAACTTAGGACAGGGTTGAAGATTGTGGCAAGATTTTCTAGAGCAATTCCAAGGAACTCAAACACATAAGTATTAATAGTTAGAATCATAAGTTGAATGTTGTACACATAAAAACAATGACAAGAAACTGATTCTGGGCAGTACTGTGTTTGTGTAGGCATGTAAGGATGATAAGAAACTGAAAAGAACAAATAATATGTATTTCTACATGTTCTTATGAGTGGGAGCTAAACAATAGGTACATATAGACACAGAGTGGAATAAGAGACATTGGAGCCTACAAAAGGTGGGAATGTGGGAAGGAGCGAGGATTGAAAATTGCCTCAAGTGAGGGGTACACTAAAAGCCCAGACTTCAACACAATCCATATAAGACATCTGCACTTGTAGCCCCTAAGTGTATTATTTTTAAAAAATTAATAAAAGATAATAGGTATTTGCCAGCGATATTGCCCATTGCACTTGAAAAGATAACCTGCATTTGCAAAAGAATATATGAAGTATTAAGAATCATAAAAGGCCAGGCATGGTGGCTCACGCCTGTAACCCCAGCAGTTTGGGAGGCCAAGGAGGGTGGATCACTTGAGGTGAGGAGTTCAAGACCAGCCTGGTCAATGTGGCGAAACCCCTTCTCTACTAAAAATACAAAAATTAGTGAGGCATGGTGGCACATGCCTGTAATCCCAGTTACTTGGGAGGCTGAGGCAGGAGAATTGCTTGAACCTGGGAGGTGGAGGTTGCAGTGAGCTGAGATCACACTACTGCAGTCGAGCCTGGGTGACAGAGCCAGACTCTGTCTCAAAAAATAAAATAAAATAAAATAAAATGAAATGAAAAATAAAATAAAAAATCATAAAATTCAAATGATTCAGAAAGACACGATTCTACAATATGATTCACATTATATTCATCTTAATAAATCTAGGCTTCCATTGTGACAGTGATCTAAAATCAGTCTCTATTTTATATTATCCTATATAAAGGCTATGGGAAGTATCCATTCACACTCTTGACACTGATATGTTTGAGGTAAGAATAAACAACCCTTATTTAAATGGGCTAAAAGGAAAGTAAAGTCTCCCAGGGCCTATCTGGTTCAAGTGCAGTGTGATAGAGGAGATTTCTGTCTTGACAAGGCAGAATATCTGGGTCTAGATCTTCTACCTTCTGAATGCATTCTAAGAAGCACAGCTCCCTTTTTTGCATTTTATTTTATTTTACTTTATGTTAAATTAATAAATAATTGTGTATATGGGGTACGCTGTAATGCTTTGATTTGTATATACATTGTAAAAAATTGAATCAAGCTAATTAACATATCCATTGTCTCACCAGCTTATCCTTTTTTTGTAGTGAGACTGTTAAAAAATCTATTCTTTAAGCAATTTTCAAATATACAATGTTATTTTTAGCTGTAGTCACCATGCAATGCAATAGATCACTAAAATGTATTCATCCATTCTAACTGAGACTCTGTACTCTTTGACCAACATTTTCTATTTCCTTCTTCCTCCTCTTCCCAACCAAGCCCCTAGAGACCACCTTTCTGCTCTCTGTTTATATGAGATTGACTTTTTTAGTTCCACATATAAGTGAGATCATGTGGCATTTATCATTCGGTGCCTGGATTATTTAATTTAACATAATGTACACTAATACCACCTTGTCTTGAATGATGGAATTTCCTTCTTTGTAAAGGCTGTATGGTACTTAATTTTGAATGTATACCACATCTCTTTACCTAGTTATCCAGCAATAAACATTTAGGTTGCTTCCATGTCTTGGCTACTGTGAATAATGCTGAATTAAAATGGGACTGCAACTATCCTTTTGACAGAGAAATTTAAATTCCTTTGGATATATACCCAGGAGTGGGATTGCTAGATCATATGGTAATTCTATTTTTAGTTTTTTGAGTTTACTATTTTCCAAAATGGCTGTACTAACTTACATTCCCACCAACACTGTACAGGGTTCTCTTTTCTCCACATCCTCACCCACACTTGTTATCATTCATCTTTTTGATAATGTCAGAATGAGCTATCACCTCACACATGTTAGAATGGCTGTTATCAAAAATAGCTTAGGTTTGAGGCTGAGTGCTTTATTTCTCTGCGTCCCTTGGTATTCCCCATAGACAGGACTGGACTTTCTTATTTTTACCATTTCTTTCCAGGCAGGCCCATGCTTTATATCAAGATTCCGAAACCAGGGGAAATTCTCACACCTATATATTATAGAAGCTTTAAAGCATCCAAGCACCAGGTTTTAAGAATGAAACAGACCAACAAACAATTCTCATGTTCTTTAGATTACATGTGATCTATGGTCTATTCCTGTAGTGAATCTCCACATTTTCCCACAAAGCATAGAGTGGATTAGGTCATGAATGATGCTCAATGCTTTAGCAAATATACTGGGTACCTACTCTACTACATCCTCTCTTACAAGCACTATTGTAGAGCAGGGAATAAACAAGTCTCAGCTATCCTGCAGAATGCATTCTAGTGGAACAAGACAGAAAATAAACATATAAGCAATAGCTATTTCACATGCCAGGTAAGCACTAAGAAGAAATACAAAGCAGTTGCTAACTATGATAGGGTTCAAATTGTGAAAGTGGGAATTGATAGCAGAAATGATATGGAGAAGAAGATAACCCATTAAGGATGAAATCAGAAGTTAGGCTTTTGGATACTTCATCCAAATAGTTGTTGGTATTCAAATGGATGAGAAAGTTTTTAAGAAGGAAAGCAAGAGTTTGCATGGAGGGAAAGACTGTCAACCACAGAATAAATTCTTAATAAATAAGAGTGTCCATAAAGGCAGAACATGATGGCTACCACGTAGACAGGTAGAAAAAGATGATGCAACTAGAGAACATATCTCCAAAGGAAGAGTTTTGGGTTCGTTTGAGTGTGTTTTGGGAGAGTTGTTTGCTTGTTTTTTTTATACAGAGTTTCGTCAACTCTGGATGTAGAGACTTTTTTGAGAATTAAAACATCGGGTCCATCCACACTTCTGACACTGACATCTCTGAGGTCACAATAAACAGCTCCCATTTAAACAGACTGAAAGGAAGCTAATGCCCACAGTGGCATATCTGGTTCAGGTGTGGTGTGATACAGCCAGCTTCTCTCCTGACACGGGAGAGTATGTGGGGTCTAGAGCTCCCACCTGCTGAGTACATACTTAGAAAGTAGAGTTCAGAAATATGCTTATAAAGTTCCTAAGGCAGAAATGTTGAAAACAGACCCTCTACTACATAGTTCCTCCTGCCGAGAAACTCAGTGGGGGAGGAAGGATCCTCAGCTCATTATTAGGGGCACGATAATTGCCAAAACTTTTCAGATCCAACCTGGTAATATTACATAACCATTATATAACTGTAGTGCCAAATATTTGTCCCGAAACAAATATTTGTTCCAAAACAAGAAAATGGCTAGCCAACTCAGAATATAAACGAACACCGTTAGTTTCCCATCTATTTGCCTCTCGTTTATATGATGGTTTGTACAATAACTTGGGATCAACTGCCTGTTCATTACACATTATAAAAAGCAGTACTTCTTTTTATTTATTTTAAATATTACATTTAAACTTTGAAATATTTGATATTATTAAGTTCATTAAATTTATATTGTGTCTGAATGTACGGAAAGGTGTGTAGAATTTTACTGGGTGAAAAGGGATATATGTGTCAGACTGCTCTAAGGGAAAGTTTTATGCTCTAGAAAATTCATTTGCATCATCAGCAGAGTGTGGAGAAGAGAAGCCTGCAGGCAGTCAATTGTCCATTAAAAAGAAATCAAGTGAATGTTTGATGCTACAAAATAATTATTGTTAATTATAGATGTGACCAGGGTATTGAGTTAAAATCTTAAGAAGTTCTTGCCATTCAGAGACATATGCTGATATATTTTTGAAGTAAGTGATGTGATGTGTGCATAAAATAGGGTTACAAAATGAAGGTTCTATGGTGTGGCCTTTGGGAAGAAGGTCCAACCCCTCTTGCCTTCACTTCCAAACTACACTGTATTGCCGCAGTTTTCTAAAATAGACATAATTTTTCCTCTGTCCCTCGTGTTTCAAATCACTAGAGTGGGAAAGAGATCCAGAGTAAAAGGCAGCCCCAGCTGACTCTTGACTCTTTCCTAAAAACAGCTACACACATACTCACACGACAACAGGATTACAAACTCTTAACTACAGCAATGTCCAGATTTGAACGCTGCAGGCTGACAATTGCCCCTCTAAGTTCTGCTGGGGCACCTAGGCAAGGGCAAAGAGAATACAACTGGAGGTTAAAGAACCAGAGTTTTCTGTCTTCCTCTCCTCTCCCTCATTTTCACTCTCTCTTCCCCCTCAACTTAGCTGCACCGCGCTGCTCCTTTTCCTCTCCTCCTTGGATGTTCCCTAGCCCCTTCACACTCTGCAGGCCCTCCCCTCTACCCCTCTTCATCAACTCCCGCCCCCCCCACCCAAACCCCGCGCTCCTCTTCTCCCTCCCTTCTCGGCAGCTGCTGGAGGAGACGCCACAGCTGCTGCTGTTACTGCATCTGCAGCAGGTCTCTGTCAGTATCACCCGCCCACGCCCGATCTGAATGCTGAAGTCGCGCACTGGCCTGGAGATGAGGGCGGGGGAGAGAGTGGAGTGGCTGGGAGAGGCGAGGGAGGAGTGGAAAGGAGAGAAAAACAGCTTCCAAGCAGCGGGTGCGGCTCCACTGGACATCTGGGTAGGAGGGGTCTCTGGGTCAGTGGCTGGAGAGTCGCCCCAGTGAGTCGGTGTCTAACTGGCCATTTAGTGGGGCCCATTTACTGCAGAGCCACGGCTGGTGAGGGCAGACGCCAGCCTAGCAGCAGCTTCTGTGCAACTAGAGCTCAGAAAACCCGAGAGATCCGTGGAGAAAGAGAAGCCCAGGAGGAGGAAAGGACTCCAAGGAGCCCTGCTCCTGAAGTTTCCCTCAGGCACTGGTGGAGACCTGTCGCTTCCTAGCAAGTAAGTGCCTTTTTCTTGCTGCTGTGTCCAGTTCCAGAATGGTGATAACCGCTATCCGCTGCCAGCCTTTCCCACCCACTCCCACCTGCCCCATCCCATATACATCCTTAGGGTCCCCAGCAGGAGGATAGAGATTTGAAATTTTGGACGTGCATTAGGAGAGTTACTTCAACAGCGTACTTCAAGAGCAGCCGTGGTCTGTGGGTGTTTGCATGGCATGTGCCGTCAGTTTTCTAATTCCCTCAGGTAAGTTTCTGAAACCAACATTCTCTGTTAGTGTAAAATTCTAGAAACCCTATATGACAATGACTTACATTACATGATACAATGGCAGTATAAAATGGAGGAAAGGTTATGCAGATTGTTGTACACTTCTTCTAGGAATCCTCTCTTATTCTAAATAACAGAGATTTCAAGATTGATTTTCCCAAAGGAAAAGTCAGTATAAAAGTAGAGGCATTGATGTGATTGGCAGTGGTGTGCTCAGTTTAGTCAGTTGGGCGTTTTGGTATTGACTAGATCAACAGAGATTGTTGTTGTTGTTTTTTGCATTGTTTTGCTCTATAAAATGCATATCTTCTGGAGGTTTTCTTTTAGAAGTGATAGTGTGACTGGTTGTATTAGCTTCAAAACTTAGGACATTGGTCAAAACAAGACAAATGATGAGCACATGTGGAATGACACATTGATGGCCCCTTTCATTAATGAAAATGATGGGTTCCAGTTTGGATATTGGACTGAAAAATATCTTGAAATGGGAAAGAGTTTGGGTGGTGCCTCTTGTGGATACTTTCCCCCACTGCTGTTCATTCAGGAGAGCAGTTTATGGCAAAGTAGAAGGAAAGTGGGCCCTGTAATAAACAGAATCCTGGGCACCATACCTGCTATGACTAGCCTTAATTAAAGATTCTATAATCCAGCTGCTGTTTTTACAAGTAAGACCTATAAGGAGTAATTTGCTGAGGCTACCTGGCAAATCAGTAATTGAGTGGGAAGTCCAATGAAGAAGTCTTTGGGATTTAGAACTATAAAACTTGATTTCAATTTTTGTACAAATTAAGCCAATTATTTAACTTGAGTAAGCTTTATTTTCTTTATTTATAAATGACACTCCAAAAAGTCCTGATAAAAACTAATTGACAGGATATAAAGGGTTTATGAAAGTAATATGTGTAACTGTTGATTACATAAGGGATTATTCTGTGTTTTTATCTACTTCACTATTCTGGTTTTCCTTCTAAGTCTGATTCAATATAAGCATACGGAGGGCTTTGAAAACATGCATCTCTAGAATGCACTAGAGGAAGTGAAATTCAAATCCTTTTCTTGCCACCTGTACAGTTTAAAGCATATTCTAATCTGAAAGCCTTTATCCTCAAAAAAGTGAAAAGTGTGTGCTTTGGCTAGCTTTGCATATTTAAACACCTCGTAATATTCTCCAAATATGCTTTACCCTCTTTCTGTTTTTAGTTTTAAAATTGATTTTAGATGTGTAGTCCTGTTTCCTGGGGATGAAGACATCACGTATATTGGATATTGCTGAATGTATTTGGTCCATTACTTAACATAGGAGAAATCGAAGTTTAGGCATAAATACTCTAATCTTGACTGCAAAGATTCATTAAAATCTTGCACCTGGGGGATAGGTACTGTAAGTCCGTTCTTTCCCATGGATATGTTTAAAGTAATAGAAGAAAGACCTCAAGTTGAACATGGGCTCAGGAAAAGGGGTCATCACATCCCAGATGGCACATGACCCTTGGACCTGCTGCTGCATATCAGTCTTTATTGGAGTACTGGAGGCAGAGCCAAGCACTTCAAAACTGGGCATTCTGTCTCCGTAGCCTCGTGTGTTAGACGGTTTGGTAGGGGATATACACTCACTGATTTTCCCAAAGTAGGATAAATACCTGTCCAAAGCATACCAGAAATAAAAATAACAGTATTTTCCCTAATCCCTTACTCAGGGATTGGGAAATCTGCACTCCAGCCCTGGATCTCATTGGGTTGAGATATGTGTCACAACTGGGGTATTCAGAGATTGACTCACCATCTACCTACCGCCTTAGACTCCCTCCTGAAAGCTTATGGTGGAGGCATTGGAGTAAAAGGGACATTCTTGATTTCTGGGAGTCTGATCCCATTATTTCCACTAACCATTTTCAGTATTTGTCAGTGTGAGAAGAACATCTATAACCTCTGCCCACCCCCACCCCCACTCCAGATATCAACAATGCACAGTCACCCACTGTCACGTGAGAAAATCTTGTACAAATAGATGCCACTTTTCTTTTCCTGTGTTGTTCCTTCTCTTCTGTTAGTGAGGACTAACCAACCAGACAAGTGAGGTCTCATTGCAGCAACATTGAAAGAGGGAGCCTTTGAGGTTAAAGATAAGATTTCATCTGAGGGCCTCAGAGGTTGTTTTTCAGTTGGTGCATATCTCTTGACCCAGCTAAGATTATTATTTACATTCATTTGTTCAATTATTGTTTATTAAAAATGAGGCTCCATCTTCTTATATTCCATCCTGGAATTCCTAGCAAACAGATATCCCTGTTGTCTCTGCAGTATTTATAATTGGACTGACTCAGCCTGGTGCTGGATAAGGATAACCAGCTCAATGGACGACTCTGATGGTGGTGTGAGTCAGGTGCCACACTGACTGCCTAGACATCAAAGAGCTTGATAGAAATGCAGAAGCTTGGGCCCACTCATGGAAATTCTGATTAGAAAGGTCTGATATTATGATAGGGCATTTGGTTTTAAACTAGAACAGGAGGTGATGCTGATTTGGGGGCTGTAGACCCTGGGTGAATATATTGTGTTGAGTAGAATAGTCTGTCTTTCCTATTTTAAATGCTGAGATGAGGCGTCCAGTCCACCAGCTGCTCACTCTCTGAGTTCTCCCAGTGACATGGTCTAAGCACTTGATTACAGGCTCCTGCCCATATCTACTCTCTTTCTCTTGCCCTGGGGCTCCATGTTGGACATTTTTTGCCCAACTGAGAGTGAGACAAAAACTACATTGTGCTCACCCTAAGATATTTCAAGGCACCTTTCTAGTTTCTCTCTAATTTGAGAAGGGGATGGACATCTATATGTTTGGTTTCACATTTGAAAAGCTAAAGGAGCTTTTGGGAGAGTTGCAGGGAGGGCGGGTTGGAATCCTGGAAAAACAGACAGACATTTTCAGAGTTGTCCGAAGCAGAGGTAAATAGCCAGTTCTAAGAAGCCTACAGGGTTTCAGTAAATGTGCCAGTTCTAGATTTTTTTAATTCAGAAAATGCCTGGATCAAAAACTTTTAAGAATTATAATCCAAATAAAATAGCAGTACAAATGACAGTCTTCTTTTTTAAAAGTCCGAATGGCGTTCCATTGTGTATATATACCACATTTTCTTTATTTATTCATATGTTGATGGATACTTAAGTTTCTTCCATATCTTGGCTATTGTAAATAATACTGCAGCAAACATGGGAGAGCAGATATCTCTTTGACAAACTAATTTCAATTCTTTTGAATACACATCATTTGTGACAATATGAGTGAACCTGGAAGACATTATGCCAAGTGAAATATTCCAGGCATTGAAAGACAAATACTGCATGATCTCATAGATATGTGAAATCTAAGAAAGACAAATTCTTAGAGGTAGAGAGTAGAATGGTGCTTTCCAGAGGCTGGGGGTGAGGGGGTGAATGGGGAAAGGAAAGATGTTGGTCAAAGTGTGCAAAGTTTCAGTTAGAGAGGAGGCATAATTACAAGTGTTCTATTGCACATCATGGTGGTGATAAATAATAATGTGTTGTATATTTCAAAATGCTAAAAGAATAGATTTTAAATGTTTCCACTATAAAGAAATAAGTTTGTGAGATAATGGATATATTAATTAGCTTGATATCATTCCACATTTGTGTATACGTACATATATATATTTTATATATATAAAATAACATCAACTTGTATCCCCTAAATATATATAATTACTATTTATCAATTAGAGATAAAATATTTTTTAAAATGGCAGTGCATATTTATGCTTTTGAGAAAGTTGCTTACTTACCACTTTCTTTTGTAAGATAACATATTCTAGGAATTTGTTGGCTGAAATTGTCAGAGTGAGAAAGTTGAGTCCAGACTTAAGTGGACGTATTGAAGAATAGAACCTGAAGCCAAACTGGACTGACCTGGAAGCAGAACATAGCTGCAGTCAGAATCCAAGGAGAAAGTAGCAAAAGTCAGTTAAGCAGCCTTGATAAACTGTTTGCCACAGACAAGTAAAAAAGTAGGCATCAGATCATCAATGCCAAATTGGAAGTAACCAACCCAAGTGAAAAAATAATCCAAAAGCAAAATCCAAGTGGGTTGAAGTCAAGAGGTATTTAAAGAACGTTTATTCACACAGATGGTTGCAAAATTTCAAGTGGATTGATGTCATTTTAGTCAAGCTGTCCTTTATTCCTCAAACTTCAGTGTGCAAATTTTCCATTTCTGGGCTTTGGTAATACATACACATGGTGAGTTATGTTCAAGTAATATAGAAATATTAACTGGAAAGCAACAGAATCCTCTGACACCTTTTTGGACTCTTTCCATAGATGTAACGCTTTACTCATGTCCAGAGGGGAAAACATTATGCACATGCTAACATATACAACTTTATGTATATAATCATTATACAACATTTTATTCAAAGGTGAATGATGCAAGTTGTTCTCAACTTTACATTTTCACTTAGTAATTGATTTGGTGAAACTTTCCATATGAGCACAGACATATCCATCTCATTCCTTTTTGTAACTAGGTATTCCATGATAGCAATATACTAGAATTTTTGTTATTAGTCCCTTAGGGTAGACATTTTATTTCTACTCTTTGGAATTAAAAGTATTATGTTATGATAAACATCCTTGCAAATATGACTTCTTAAATTTCAGCAATAATTTCTATATGGCAGCTTAATTGCTAGGCCAAAGAGTACATGAAACTTTAAGAAACTGTTGGTTGGGCGCAGTGGCTCACACCTGTAGTCTCAGCACTTTGGGAGGCCAAGGTGGGCAGATCACGTGAGGTCAGAATTTTGAAACCAGCCTGGCCAACATGGTGAAACCCCAGCTCTACTAAAAATACAAAAATTAGCCAGGTGTAGTAGCACGCACATGTAATCCTAGCTACTCGGGAGGCTGAGGCAGGAGAATCCCTTGAATCAGGGAGGCGTAGGTTGCAGTGAGCCAAGGTTACACTGCTGCTCTCCAGCCTGGGCGACAGAGTGAGACTCCATCTCAAAAAAAAAAAATAAAAAAAAAAATAAAAAGAAACTGTTGACAAGTAGCCTTTTAAAAAAACTGCACCAAGTTACATTCTCACCTGCACTGTGTGTGGGTAGCCTTTGCCTCTGTATCCCAGCCTGTAAATGGTCATATTCATTGCGATGAATCTCAATTATGTCTCTACAGAGTTAGACTATTAAAATTATTGATTTAGGCAATTTTATGTCTATCCTTTAGAATTTCGTTAGCTTCAGTCATCTTCCTCATAGGTTTCTGCTTCCTAGAAGTCAGTGATAAAATTTTCATAGCCTTCCATAAAAATTTTAAAAAGCAATGCATTTACTATCATTTAGATTGTAAACCCTGGGGGGAAAAGCATTCTAGTCAGAAAGCTCTAAGGGAAAAGGCCCTGCATTAGAGAATTTAGCTGTAAGTCATTATGGAATGTGAGAAAGATGAAATATAAGCCATGATATATCTATGAAGTGCAGTCAAGTTGCCCAAACCAACAAAAATGTCAATATAAGTTGGTCACTAAGTTGCTAAATTGATCAGCAGGTATGAATCCTACATTCTCAACAATACAGATTATGTACAATGGTCGCATTAACTCTGTATCTTTGCTTATGCAGATGGTGCCTTCTGATCCCAAGTTAACTTAGTCTTATTATCATCACTGCTTTGTTTTTACACCTATCTTAATGTCATTGGTGCAATAGACATGATACATTGTCCATGTCTGATGTACAGCATAATTGTTTCAAAATAGCTTGAAAACAACTAAGTGAGAAGTCATTTTATCCTTATTTCCTGCTGCACACAGAATGAAATTGGCATTTGCAATATTATCCTCAGTCTATTGATCCACTGTCCTTACTTTTTTGTTTCATTTTTCTTAATTTATATTATCTTGCTCTATGGTCTACATTCTTGAATGTGAACCTCAATCTTTTTGGAATGCATTAGGAATATATATTTAATATAGAATAGAACATTCGACAATTCTATTTGGCAAAGCTAATCTAACATTTGTTTTATCTCCCCTAGGATCAACTCCAGTTTCTCAGAAAGCACAGAGATTGATTCTTTAGGTGCTGTATTTTCAATTCCCTAAGATAGGAATAAATGGAAATGAAGAGGCTGTGACTGGCCTGGGCAGTCATCTCCTACAGGTGGAGAATCTCTCTCCACAGCTTGATTGCATTCCTGGCAGGCTGTGCTCTAGAAATAAAACTGAGGCACAGGGGAAACAATTGGGAATTGTGAGTAGGGAAGAAGAAAAACACTGACTTCTGGCATTCCTTTTCTTCCCCGTCCTTCATTATCTAAGAAGATGCAGCTGCAGTTGCTGTTTCGAAATGCTGTTCATGAAGCCTCTTGCATGGGAACTGGGCTCTCTAGAGAGAGCATTCGCTCACTGATTGAGTGGCCATGTAATTTATCATTCAACTCAGGATGTTTCTGAAAAGGAAAAAGGATGTAATTAATAGATAATCCTCAACAACAGGCATAAACCCAAACTGCCCCCAAGTAACCTAGAACTTTAGGAAACATTACTTAAACATGAGATTGGATGGGTTGGAAAGGAGAGGACAGAGTGGAAGAAAAAAGAGGGTTGTTATCCTGGAGGTGGGTGTTAGCCACATGCAAAGGTGAATGTCCCAATTGTGTTTGTTTGATTTCAAACTTTAGAGCTGTTTTGCAACAGGTCCTCCACCGTGTGAATGCCAACATGGCAAGGTCATTAGAGCTGAGGGTAAACCAGTGCCCAAAGATGTGAAAAGAGTGTGGATCTTCTGGAGGAGGGCTGTTGTTGAACAGGTATTTGCGTCAGCAACTCCTTTATATGCTTTGTCTCTCATACGCAGGCTATCAGATGAGAAAAAACAAACAAGAAAATGTAATGATGTGTCTGCTTGCTTTGTAAAGTTGGTTGGGTGAAGCTTAGCTATAAGCCAAGGCATCTTTCTGCCTAGCAGTCTGCATCAGATTCATCTCAAAGGCTGCAGCACAAGTTATTCTGAAATAGTCTGTCTGGATTGGGCCACTGGCTCCTAGATTTTCAATATTAGCCCCAGGAAATTTCTGATATGCAGTCCAGAGCTTGTATGATCGAAATCACCTGCACCGAGATTTTATCTATAGCTCTCAGTACCAGCGTGTTAACCAGAGGTCACCATCCTCTCATCTTCTCTGTCCTCTTAGAAGCTCCAGGACTTGTGAACTGCAGATTTCACACTGTCACATCTAGTCAACCTTCCAGGGTCTGGTACATTGTTGAAGGTTTTGTGTCTATCTGAATCTAACACGGAGCCAGACTTGGTGCTAGAGGTTTATGAGTGACCTTATATGACACTGGTTCAGAACTCGTCTATTCACTGATCTAGGGTATCATTTGTGGATCTGTGAGCTTAGTTCCACTGCTGAGGAGAAGCTGGCAACAATGAAGGGTCAAGGAAATCTACAGATTAAGTCTAACCACAGATTAAGAGGATACTCAAGGAGGTCAACTAGTTCTGAGAGGTCCCGAAGAGTCCCAGGGATGTCCTAATTCTGGAACTTTTTAAACAGAAGTTGAGAGCTCAGGTCTTGCATCTCAGGGGAACAATCAGTATCAAAGACCTCAGGATGAAGGGCAAGTTATAATCTGGTTGCATCATACAGCCTCCTTTATATTCCGCTGAGAAGCAGCACAGCCTACTTTTCTTCACTTGTTGAATCCTAATGTGGCCACTAGCCAGGAATTTTTGGTCAAGGATTTAACAGACTGCATCCACTAGAAATAGAATTCCAGGACAATCCTGGCTCCTTTACAACTTGCTCTTTTTGATGAGATAACAAAGGATAATTTAGAATTCTAGAGGCTTATTTTGCAAAGCAGTGGAAGTTTCGAGAACATCTGGAGAAATTGGGAACATTGAGTTCTTTAGAATGTGGGGCTCAACCACTTTCCCAGAGTTACTGGTAGAGAATCAAAGATCTTTGTTGTGTTGGAAGCTTCAAGCAGGAACATTTCAGGCAGAACCAGCTTTACTTTTTATTCCTAGAAACCTCCCTTTCTATTGCGTTTATCACTGTCATAGTCACATTTCTCAGTGAGGCAGGACACCCTCAAAAAGATCTTATTCCCAGTGATTCGTGTCCTTTTCTAGTGTTTCAACTGCCATTAAACCTTCCTTATGCTCATTGATCTTAGTGTATTTGCAATCAGATGTGACAGGGTTATTTGCTTTGGTAATCTGGCACTGTTTGTGGACTTCTAATCGTATTGTGTCTGTTGACTCTGTTGACTCTCATTCCGAACCTTAATGTCTTAGACTGTTCCTTCCCTCAACAAGAGAGATATTAATTGTCCCATATTATTGGAAAATTTAACACATAATCTGTAGAACCAGATCCACCAGTGTTTGAAATGATTTTCATTCCAATCTCTGTTCCTCTTGAAACTGATCATTTTGAGAGATTAACAAGGTAAGATTAGCTTGCTCTCTTCTAGCACTTCATATAAATTGGATCATATAGTTTGTAGTCTTTGATGTCAGACTTGTTTCACTCAGCACAATATTTTTGTCACTGAGTCATTGTTATGTGTATTAGTAGTTCATTGATTATTTTGCTTATTGTATTCTATTGGATAAATAGACTTCTATTTTTATTTTTATAAATCTATTCTCGTCTTGATGGATTCTTCCCAGTTTGGGGTACTTATGCTTTAAAAAATATATTCCCATATATTTATTATTTTTCATTCTCTTCATTCCTTCTTAAACATAGAAATGTCCATTTGAAATATGTGAAAATATATTATTTTGTCTTCATTCTTGAAGAGTATTTTTGCTGTATGTAGAACTCTAGTTTTAAATTTCTTTTTCCTTTGACACCTTAAAGATATTGTTATACTGTCTTCTGGTTTCCTTTTTATTTTCTAAGAAGGCAGTGATCATGCTTAATCATTATTTCCTAATTTATAATGTGTCATTTTTTCCAAATTTCTTTCAAGATTTGACTGTGATATACCTTACTAATATTTGAGCCATGTGACTTAAAACATGTATTAGTGATGATATATAAAATCTTTAGCCTTCTAGATTAGATTTTTAAATCATAAATCATAATAGGTAGGTGCTTTTCAATATGCTCCTCTTGTAATCACTCCATAAAGAATTTCACACATTTTGCAAATACACATAATCCTTTTATTTCTCTGGGTTTCAGCTATTTATATATTTATATAACCATATAACCATATATTATATATACATTTATGTACACACTCATAGGTACATAAATATATCTATTTATGTTTGCATATAAAACATGTACACATACATACAGTTTAATTATGTATATTAACCTCCAGATTTATATTTCCAATCTCTGAATTGTTCTTTTAGTTGTTTCAGATGTGCTTCAAACCCACCAAAAAATAAGACATCTTTCCCTAATTTCTAAGCTGATTATTTCCCCATCGTCCGTATTCTTTATACGAATGAGTCAGTCATACAAGCCAGATTTTATAGCCTTCACTATGAGAAACCATTATCTATGTAGAAAGTTAGAAACAAGCTATTAGTGTTCAAAAAAATTATTAAGATATCAAGAGACACATTATTTCCCAGTTAACACACGTTTCTATTTTTAAATCATTCTGTATGTATTTAACCTTAACATTCAATATAGTTACAGAATAACAAAAAATAATAGTAGTTCCTTTTAAGGATGTACTATATTCTTTTTTAGTGGCTGCACCTGAGATACATGTTGACTGCTTCTCTTACGTATAAAAATTAAACTGCTGTGAACAGATTTGAGTACATAAATTGGTTTGACATTTGTACCCAAGGGTCAAGTCTCTGTTGCTTGAATTGGTAGGATAAAGTGTAAACGTTTTTATTTATAAACAGTACCAGATTTCCTCTTAGAATAATTATACTGTTTTATACGATCAAAAAAGTTTGAGTGTTCTTTCATACCCTAACCAGCACTTTCCTTCATTAAACTAAGATTTCCATTTTAAATTATTAAAAATAAATTTATTTATGATTGATTTTATAAGTTTTGTTGTTTTAAATTTAAATTTTATTTTGTATTTAAATAGTTGAGCCATCTAGAATTTATTTTAATGCAATTAGTGCATGGAGCCAGGGATAATGAGAACCGCCCACTTCCAAACCTTCTTATAGGTGTTCCACAAACAATGCAGTACAACAAGAAAAACAAATACAACATAATATGTACACAAAACTATGCAAATAAATATAACAAAAATACACAAACCCCATACTATCTGAGTAACTAGAAGGCAGCAAATACTCAATCTTTAAAATGCCTGTAAAAGAAAAGTAAACCCAAATTCATTTGAACTATATCTTATGCTCCAAAGCCTTTATGGAAATTGGGACATAGAGGAGAGAAAAAGTGATTGGTGGGAACTAACACTGATTCAGTGACTGACAGAATATCCACCTAAGTGTGAATATACCAATGAAAAAGCATTTTTTACAAGCTTCCCTCTATCAGTTATTGAATATCTTCTATTTCTCCACTTTCTTTTGAAACAAACTATTCAATTTTTATGTAGATTCCATATTATACTAATACTTCAAATTATGCTTAATCACAGTAACAAAATTGGCATGGGGGAATGAAATTATGTGGTAGACTAAAACTAGTACTCAATAGTCTGTGCTCAAACAGACACTAAGTTGCAGCCAAGACCACAGACAACGTCAAATGACAAAACCAGTCCAGTGGACATAAATAATACCTCATCCTCAAACGACCAAAAATGTCACACTGGAGACTGCTGTTGGCTCCATTGATATTACTGCTTCCCAAATTGCTACTGAAGCTTCTGTTTCTCTTGCAAAAATGGATTATCCACTCCCCCCTTATTTTGTGT
Source organism: Symphalangus syndactylus (assembly GCF_028878055.3). Taxonomy (NCBI): domain Eukaryota; kingdom Metazoa; phylum Chordata; class Mammalia; order Primates; family Hylobatidae; genus Symphalangus; species Symphalangus syndactylus. The sequence goes on from NC_072431.2 coordinate 34,860,210, forward strand.
TTTTAGATCTAAATTCAAAATTTTGAGTTGGTTCATTGATTGGATTGGCCAGTCATATGTTCACTTCTTATACCCATAAGAAGCTGGGAAGGTTATTATCTGATACTTTCTTTCACTTCTATTGCAGTAGGTCCCCAACTACAATTCATACACTAATGAGTTCCCTAAATCTAGACAGTGGATTACCATGCTAGGCAGTACGATGTCCCCTGTAAATTAATGTCCACTATGCTTGCTCACCTTTGGTTTTACAAAACAGAAAATATTTTACTTTGACAACATTTACCTAAAGAAAATTTCTAGACACTCCCATTACAGGTTACATCAACCTGTCAACTACTCAGTTGTGCAAGTTTGTGGCTAAATTATCCCAGTGAGCTCACTGGTTTTTGGACGTTTCTAAAGTAGCCATACTGAAGTATCAATTATTTACACTTGCCCCAAAATTGTACATCTTATAAGTATTTTTGCAGTGTAGTTTAAGTGTACCAACATTTAGATTTAAATACACCTAGATTAGCATTTATTTCTACCACCTAATCAGCTATGCAATGATGGAAAAGTCATGAAACTGATCAAACACTGTTTCCCTATCCTTAAAATGGTAATCATAAGGAAGATATGTGAGAAAATAAAATAATTTAATTAGAAACGTCTAGTGCAGTGCTTCAAAAATGCTACTTGGTAAGCATGGCCATAATCATAATTGCCATAAAGATTAAAATAAATTTTGGCTCATACTCAAGTTTGAAATTCGTTTCAAGGAGAAATTTTTTTTCTATAAAAATTCACCCCATTTCCATGTACTTCTGCTGCTCCTGCAAATTTCAACTGACATTCAACAGAAATGGATTCCACTTCAGTCAACAATATAAAATATTGGTACAATGAATTTGTTAGTGTCCAAATCTGGACTTGATACAATTGACTTTGATACAATTATTGCCAAAAGCTTACTTTAGCTATTCAATTTTTCAGAAAGAAGTCTAATGGATGGATTAACTATTAATATTTCTATATTTTTTCAGACTTTAGTGCTGTATTAAGATGGCTCATCAGAAAGCATAGTGCCTGGACCATATTACATAAATTCCCCACAGAAATGATTTTACTGAATTATGATTTAATGATTAATAATTTAACAGTCTGCACTCAACCATCTAGAAGTCAGATGCATGCCACTTCTATTTGATAAGTGCTTGCATTTTTTTTGCAGTATCACAGAAGGCAATGCCTGATGTCTATTCATTCATTCATTCATCTAGTCAACAACCTAGGGTAGTTTCATTCAACATCAAAATTATCACTAAAATAATCTTCTAGGATAAGTGACTGGGTTGGATGACAGAATCAGTACTGATGAAACCAGTACTGATGAAACCAGTGGTGTGATCCAGGATTTCTTTGTGGTTTGATTTAATCTTTAAAACCTTGGGAGATATATGAGGGATTCCAAATTTTATATGTGACGAAAGGTCAGGTGATGTTACTGAGGTCTCATAGCTGGGGAGTGGCAAAATGAAGAGTCCAAGATTATTTTCTTATGGAGTAGTAAAAGAAAAAGAAAAGGGATATTATACTAGGACTATGCAATAGGAAGACAGGCTAGCAAATTCGGTCTTGCGGTTTTAATGGAAGGTGTTTAAACCATTTTCATTGATGGCAGCATCCATGCAAGAAGTTTATAACCTCTTTTTGTGTCTTCTTTTAAGGTTAATATTTTTAACTTACGTTAGTTTAGTAATACTTGTTGGCAATCAGAATGGATACCTAAAAATATCAAAAATATACTGATTTTGTTAATTCAATGCTGCATAGTTTTAGTTAGCTAATATTTCAGTCAGACTTTTATATCATGTGAAACTGTGCAACAAATTCAACCAATGATCTTAACCTTAGAAATGTTCCAAAATTATAAGATGTTGAAATTAACAACCAATATTTGGATCTATTTAAATCATCCCACTGCCTGTCAAGAAGTATGTGCATCCACATTGGTAGTTAAGGGGAAGGTCTGGTGTCTAAATCAACCCATTTCGTTTTTGACAACTATTAGAAAGATCTTTATTTTCTCGAGCCAAATCTCTTCTGGCTTCACCTCATTGATTCTAGTTCATCCTTTTCGAACAACATGGAAGTCTAATTTCTCTTCCACGTTAGAACCATTCAGATACTTGGAAATAGTAAGATTGTACTTGAGTTTTTTCCACCTCAACTATACATTCTCCATTCTTTTAGCTTGTCCGAAAATTGTTTTATTTTACTTAATCAACCTTCTGTTTCCATTTGAAGACCCTTCAGTTTGTGGACATGCCTTTTAGGTATGGTGTTCTTGGATTACAGCACAGTAGAGACGGACTGCCTCCTGCATCTTCCATCAACACAGATAGAGGTTATATTAGTGTTCTTGGCAGACACAAATTAGTATTGATTTGTATTGCAGTTACTATTTAGTAAAATCCCTTGACAATTTTCTCTGTTTCAAAAGCACATCTCTTCTCTACTGTACTTGTGCCGATGGGTATTTTAGTCCAAATTTTGAAGTTTTACAAGTATTTCTATTATATTTTTTTCTAGTAAATTTGACTCACCATTCTAATACAGCAAATTTTATCACAGTTAAAAATTTATATTTATTTTCCATGTATTATGTGCCAATCACTGTACTAGGTATTTTTACTCATATTATTTTGATTTATTCTTATTTAACCGGAAGAGGAATCCCAATTTTATGACTGAGAAAATATGTTCAGGGATATTAAATAATTTGACTGAGGTTTCTTAGAACATTAGTCAAATGATTCATTCACAAGATCATGATTTTATTTGTTTCTACTAGGTTGTTTCTCTATCACAACCTAAATTGTTGATATGTTGAGTAAGTCTTATAGAATATAGATAACTTGGACATGTCGTATCCATTGGCCACCAGACTTTAGACAAAAACCCGGAGTCCTTATAGGCCTATCTTTTTTTAATGCTATCTAGCACGTATTTTTTCTTCTTGTGAGACATTTTACGAATTGACTTACTAACGTTCAAATACATATATTTTACTTCATTTTTCCTTATTAAATAATCAAGGCTTATGGTGAGAAAGTAGAGCATGAATAGGGTTGGTTCACATAAAAAGAAAAAAGTCCCTGAGCAGCCAGTAACTGTCACAAAGCCCATGAATTTTTTGTTTGAAGCGGTTCAACAATCTTTAGTTCTTCACCCAGAAAATTTAGATATTCTCTTTCCACATAGAAGGAGGAGATTAGAAATACCAAGACAATGTCAAGTCAAGGTTGATTGCTAAGGCAGGAAACAAAAGTCTAAAAGTGTAATAGGACCATTCAGCAGTTGCCTTTGGGAGCATCACTATATTTTATCATAATATAGTAAGGAATGTTTATAAAGATAACCAATAAGTTATTTATAAATTATTTAATATACATTCAAGGATATCTGTGTAAAAATATTTTGAAAGGCTTTTTTTTTTTTTTTTTTTTTGAGATGGAGTCTCGTTCTTTCACTCAGGCTGGAGTGCAGTGGTACGATCTCGGCTCACTGCAAGCTCCGCCTCGCAGGTTCACGCCATTCTCCTGCCTCAGCCTCCTGAGTAGCTGGGACTACAGGCGACCACCACCACACCCGGCTAATTTTTTTGTGTCTTTAGTAGAGATGGGGTTTCACCGTGTTAGCCAGGATGGTCTAGATCTCCTGACCTCGTGATCTGCCCGCCTCAGCCTCCCAAAGTGCTGGGATTACAGGCATGAGCCACCGTGCGTGGCCTGAAAGGCTATTTTAAAGGAAAAAAATTTCATATGTAAGAGAAAACTTAGTTATCTGTAGCTTGTACTCATAAATTGTACTTATTCAGAGCATCTTGGCTTCCCTTAATAAAGTTTAATATGTGAAATGTGACCATATGCATGTCTGTGTATGTGTGCATATGGTATCTATAAATAATCTTAGCAAATTTTTAATGTCTCAGATATTTGGAAATAAGTAAATTTTAAGGTGAGTTTTTATACCATTTGTCTGGGAAGGCAGCTGTAAGTAGATGTATTTTGATCTTCTTAATACATATTCTTCCCTTTAAAATTTCCTTGTACCCTATCTCTGAAACATCTATTGAGGGACTTGGGCATAAGAAACCACTGCTATTGCAAAAATATCCCTGTCTTTGATTACAAAGACTGAACCAGCCATTTGTGACTGGTTCTTGTGAATGAATCCAGAGGCTGGGCTCAGTCAAAGTCTATTTCTGTTTACCTTTTTTTTGAGACATATGTTATAGGTGTGTGGTCAGAACTTAAACTGAAAAACCAAATAAAGTTAAGACTGTCAATATTTTTAGTCTATGTGTATTCTTAGAAGTAAGAAAAGGAAGCCATTCTTTAAGTAGAATGCAGCAGACATGAAAAGCAAAGCAAAATCCAGAAAACTTGATTCCACAAAAGGCATAAGTAGTCATCCCAATATTTTATTTTCATCTTTGCTTCTCATTTTTATTTTCCACAGAACATTTATAACACAGAAATTTGCCATGTATCCTCCCCTTGAATGTCTATAAGATTGCGTTTTGTATATTTAAAATATATCCTGCCCGTCATTTACTTATGCTAGCAGTTGAAGTCTGATTCTTGCAATGAATGGTGTCCCAATAATATTAAATACTTATGCTTACTTTTAATTAATAGACAAGTAATGTGTAAAAGTATTAAACAACTCACTTTTGCACAACAGTGAAAAATTCTGAAGTAGAACATATGTGTGAGTATGTATATCTGTGGGTGATTTCCGTCTTGGGAAAATCTTATAGAAGTAATTCAGCTAGTGCCAGCATTGTGAAAGAAAATTCACAGATGCAAAATGCCACAATATCAAAACCAAAATTTATTATCTTTAATTGCAATAATAAAATTACAAAGAGTGTTTAGACGAACAAATAAAGAAAAATCAATCTTTTGACATTGAATAGAATCATTGGAAGAGTAAATTTTGACAGGAATTGGACTGGAACAAATTAGTAAAATAAAATTTTTGTATGTGTGAAAAAAGAACCAGGTTCATGAATGGGGAATTGATGCATGAAATTATGTTTAATGAACACTACTTTGAGTTGCCTATAGGATAACTTGAAATAGGTAAAGACTAGAGTTGAAATATGTGAAGACTACTAGAGTACCCCAAAGATACAATTACAAAGATGATTACGTTCAAGGACATATATAAATAAATAGTATTCAAGAATCGTAGAAAATTATTGAAAGAAAATTATTTTGTGTATAAGGATTGATGACAGAGAGAAAAATGCCATCAGTAATTTTCAAGATAATTAGTTTGAGTTTTTATTTTTACAATAGCTCACAGGTTAAAGAGTAATTCTAGTCATGCAGAAAGATAATTTATTTTTACCTGTTAAGTTGCTACCATTGGTGAAGTTACTATATAGACAGCTGGGGGAAGAAAGCATTTGGGAAATATTCACATGTACTTGATAAATATTTGAATGCAAAGAGTAATTAAAACTCTGTTTGCCTATGCATTCATCAGAATGATAGATATAACAGAGGAAGAAGGCAAACCCTTAAAAGATATCAGAGTTAAAATTTGGGTTAATATTTTTTTTTCTTTTTATATATATTATATATATGTTTTATTATGCTTTAAGTTCTAGGGTACATGTGCACAACGTGCAGGTTTGTTACATATGTATACATGTGCCATGTTGGCATGAGATATACCCGATGTAAATTTGGGTTAATATTTGACTGATACTGTAATTGATTTAAAAAAAGTAATCAGAACCCTAAAACTTAAAGTATAATAATAATAATAAAAAGAAAATAAATAAATAAATAAAATGGTTTTCCAGAACAACAACAACAAAAAAGTCATCAGAGCTACAAAAAGAAACATGGAAGAGTAGGGTGCAGAGCCAATGAAGAGTAAGTTTAAAGAAGAAAAGTGTAGTCAATTGTTAAATATGTCTCACAGGGAAATAATTGGATTTGGCCAGAAAAAAGTATCTCTAGCAAAAAAGATCTTTCTAAAAAATATCTCTTTTATTTTAATGGAGAAGTTGAAAGGTAGATTTCAGTAAAAGAGTGTTAAAACAATGAATAAGTGAAGCAGATTGAGTTACTCATGAAATTACAAATTAAGTCCAATATTAAGTACAATAAAACTCGGGACAACTTAGATTTCTACAAAACTAAGGAATATGTTCTTCAAATGCATACATTCAGTTTCCTGGTCTCTATTTTTCATGTCCTAATCTTTTGTACTTTTATGTTTTATTAGTATACCCAACTTTAATATAGAATTTTTTGCAGGTACAAAATTGGAAATGTTGGCTTCACCAGAACCTAAGGGCCTTGTTCCCTTCACTAAAGAGTCTTTTGAACTTATAAAACAGCATATTGCTAAAACACATAATGAGGAACATGAAGAAGAAGATTTAAAGCCAAATCCTGATTTGGAAGTTGGCAAAGAGCTTCCATTTATTTATGGAAACCTTTCTCAAGGAATGGTGTCAGAGCCCTTGGAAGATGTGGACCCATACTACTACAAGAAAAAAAATGTGAGAATTAATTGAGATTATTTTGATGACATTTTTATTATTTTATTTCCAGACATACAGAAAATGTAATTGAGATAGGATACAAAAAGATAATGAAAAATAGGGCAAGATCTGATTTTAAATTATACTTATACAGAACTACGTAAGATATCTCATTTTGGGAGCACACATATTGGAGATTTTTATCAAAACTGATATCTTACCTGGTTAGGTAGTATATTTTGGATTACTTTACTTCATAATATATGTATTAGTATGCCTTAATGTAAGTGAAATATTTTAAGGGAACATGAAGATTGTCCATTTGTGGTTATCAATTTTAAAATGCCTATAAAATGCCTAGAATATACTCAACAATTTAAAATGTTAAATATGATGAACTTACTCAGAAGTCAGAAAAGTAAATACAACCCGTATGTTGTTTATCATTTTTATTCATTCATACATACATACACTTACCCTTTATCTCCAGAATGACTTTAGGCACCTACTACTATATGTCCAATCCCAGAACAAGCACAAAATGCTAAATATGAAAATAATTGCTTTTAGAAATCAGAGATTGGTGTGAACCAATGAAGCTGAAAGAATCAAGGATGCAGAATTTGAGTTATAGATTAAAGAACACTTCGAAGTTTTAATAAGGGAAAGAGAAGACCTATGTGTAGGCAAGAGCAGAGAATGATTCTGGAATGAGGAAAAGAGAAAGTGACGCTATAACTGGAAACTTAGCTGTTGCAAGTTATGAGATATGAGGTGAGATAATGGAGATGTCAACATGGATTTAATATGGTGATCAAAGGACTGATGCAATGAATATAATGTTTAAGTAGCATTAACCCAGCAGATTTCTAAATGATGATTGCACAGAAGAGACAGGACTAGAAAGATGAAATAACACAGAGAGTAATCCAGGACTGAAGTCGCGAGGAGACAGAGAGAACAAAGCTGAGAAGAAGCAGCATAACCTGACTGACTAAAAATGCCAAGGTTTTCAGCTTAGAGGAATGGTGATGCCACTGACAAAATGAAATAACTAGAAAGAATATCAAATTCGGGGGAGGTGACGATTAGCTTCATAGCAAAAGTAATTTGATATTCTTGTAGAGCATTCAATGATATTATCAAATGGGTGACAAGGAATTGCACCACATTCTCTGGATGGAAGACAAAGTGACTTTTTTTTTTAAATAAATTATAGTTCTTTGGAATACTTGTCATGGTGGAAGCTTGTTGACATTTTACAGTAGAAATGTATATATTAACTTAAAAGACTGCAATATCTCGGGTAGCCTCCATGGGCATTATGCAGCATTGTTATAATATACATGCTTAATCTTGAGAGCATTTTAATGAAAGTATAAGTTAAGCCCTCATCTCAATTACCTCTACATTCAGTTTTTGCTATGTTTATGTCATAATAATTGATATGGCACAGTAACCGTAGGGATAGGTATTATTGCAGAGTTCTGAGTACCCTGCAGCATGTACAGACATGGTTGGAAAAGTGCTAGTTGTGTTCTTGAAGACAAAACCAAAGATTTTGAAAAATAAACCAAGGCCCAGAGTTACTCTTGGTCTAGTTTCCATGAAACATCTGGAGCAAGAACTGCACGGATAGCTTGGTATAAAAGTGCTGTTACAAATGACAATTTACTTGAGTTGCATTTGGTTTATTCTGTTAAAAGTGGCATAAAATAAATACTTTTATAATTAACAAAACAATTTCAGCTCTTAAATTGGGAGATTATTATACCTAAAATTAGTCATTTCATCACAATGGCATACATAACATCTTGTGTGAAGTTCGAGATTGTTCTGGAAAATAGCATGAAAAGCACATTTAAAAAAATCAGATTTACTTTGGCTCTTTTTAATTTTTATTTTCTGTTTGCATTTAAAATAGAGGAAAATATCTATAGTATAGGTCAAAGTGTTCACAGATTGTGTGTTAGAAAAATATTTTATTAAGAAGAATTATATCACAATTTGGTTTCCATTTAGAACACTTATCCATGAAATATTATTGAATATATATTTGTACTAAGTAATCTATTTTTCTGTATATATACAAATGTAAATAGAAATAATCACCTCTGTATAACGTATAATACTGTAGTATCTAATAGATTATATTTAATATATAATTTTAGTATACTATAATTTATTGTGTCTCGGTATGTTATATGTTATAAATTACAAAATATACTCTTTTAGACTGTAAGCTATAAAATATTCACTATTCGTATTTATTTATACCCCACAATAAGATTTTTCCAAATGGATATATAGTGGATATATATACACACTTTCACTGAATGCATATATATATATATATATACACACAAATATAAAAATATGCAAACTTGCTCATTTACAGGTATATATATATACACATACATTCATGTACATACACAAGCATGTACACATATATAGATCTATGACTCAATTTTAATTTCAGAATATTTCTGATATTTCATTATTTTTTGTTAGAATTTTAATGCTTTAATATCTCAATGTATTAGGTTTACATGTTATAAATTTCTGGTTTAGATATATATATGTTAATGATATCATGCAAGTTTGGTTTTATTTCATAGACAATTGTTAAGAATTAATATACTATTTCAATTCATTGGATCTTCTTTGCTATCACAATCCCACATTTGATTTGCTCTGAAATAAAATATAACTTTTAACATTCATTACGTTCTCAGATACACCGGCTCTGGCATTTTTAAGTGGATCTTCGTGAGCCATTGGGATACTGTGTTCTTCCTATTCTGTTAATTCTCTAAGGAGACTAGGGGTTGGCTTGAGACAAACAACTTTCTTGGGTGTAACAGTAGCAAAAAACTCAAAAAAGCAAAAATGGTAGATAAACAGGCAAGCCTAAATATGAATAAAAACATCTAAAATCTTTCCATTTGACTTAGCCTATAAAAATATATAAAAAAAGAAAAGTATGGCTTTTAGAGTCCAAGACTATAATGATGATTGATTGGCAATTTGTTGCATAATTGATGAGATTATGGTTCTGAGTTCTAATTTCACTTGATCGCTTTTCTTCTTACAGACTTTCATAGTATTAAGTAAAAATAGAACAATCTTCAGATTCAATGCGGCTTCCATCTTGTGTACATTGTCTCCTTTCAATCGTATTAGAAGAACAACTATCAAGGTTTTGGTACATCCATATCCTTTTCTGTTGACTTGTTGACTTTAAACTGTGCTGACATTAACTGCAACTATACTATTATTCAACTATTTCTGCAGTATTTTTCTCTTTTCAATTTATATCTCATGTTGGGTCATATTGAAATCTAGATTATACTTCATTAAGTGTTCCACATTTGAAAATACATATAAAGCATATTTTCTAATATACACAATAGTAAATATTAACAAATATTAATGCCCATTGTTGTTCAATAAGATTAATATTTTTCAACATTTAAGAAATATGTATAATAGAAATATATCTTTTCCAATATTATTTATTAACTATTATTCCTTGACTATAAGCTACCTTTTTCCGACTGTTTATTCTAATTAGTGTCCTGATTGATTGCATATTCATGTCCCTGACTAATTTGCCAAAATGGAGACCAGTATTAGAGTATGTTATATAATTATTTTATACATAATATCATATATAATTGTATATTTTTAATATTTTACATTTTATTTTAATAACATTGAATTATATGATACATTATATTTTATATTATAATAAATTTAATATTTGTTAATGATTAAGATAATATTTCAGTGCTTCACATCTATTTTCCTTGCTATTGCAATCTCATTCTTGATTTGCTTCTAGCTTAGATAACTTTCATTCCTTTCCATTCATTAAGAAAATCGCTTTCTCCCTTTCTGTTCTATTCCTCTGTTTCCTAGGACATACCAGTAGTCTGACTTGCATTAGACTGTAAGGATGGAAAGGCCCATTAAATTTTCTGGGGGAAAAGGCTTTCTTGAAGTTACCTTTTGAGTTTTAATATTATTATTAGAAGTAGTTGATTTTGGAAGGTGACTATAACAATATCACCATAAAAAATCTTTGAATATATATATAATAAAATTAGATCTTACACATGCCCTTAATGATGATTATTAATTATTGTATAATCCCTATAGGGAGCAAATTTGATATTTGATGTTTTTATCATTTACCTACATAATATATAAAGACTATCACCTCTCAGCTAGAATTTATTGAACTTTTTTTTTACTTTTTAACTTTTATTTTAAGTTCAGAGGCACAAGTGCAGGTTTGTTACATAGGTAAACTTGTGTCATGGGGTTTTGTTGTGCAGATTATTCATCACCCAGGTATTAAGCCTAGTTCTCATTAGTTATTTTTTTCATGATCCTCTCTCTCCTCCCACCCTCTAACCTCCAAAAGGCCCCAGTGTCTGTTGCTCCCCTCTATGTGTCCATGTGTTCTCATCATTTAGCTCCCACTTCTAAGTGAGAACATGCAGTATTTAGTTTTCCGTTTCTGTGTTTGCTAAAGATAATGGCCTCCAGTTCCATCCGTGTTCCTGTAAAAGAAAATTCACATGGAACCAAAAAGGAGCCCAAATAGCTAAGGCAATCCTAAGCAAAAAGAACAAAGCTGGAGGCATCTTGTTACCTGACTTCAAATTTTACTACATGGCTACAGTAATAAAAAAATTTAAAAGTCAAATGTCATGACAAATGCTATAAGACACAGCCTACCCTATTTAAAGCATTGAGCTAGGGCTTTAAATTCTATTTAAAGCATTGAGCTAGGGCTCAAGGAGCACTTGCTTTCTTGAATGTTGTCTAATTTATTGGTGGTTGGTTTGTTTTGGCCTACCAAGTAGACCTGGTCTCACCTTCCTGATGACTTATTCTTAGATGCCAGCTAGTTATCATAAACATAGTATTTCAGAGTTGACAATGTATTATTCTCACCAATAACATTTATATGAAAAAAATTCTGCAGGAATACTTTGCTTGGAATTTACACATTTGAAATACTTGTAAAATTCTTTGCAAGAGGTGTCTGGGCAGGATCTTTTTCCTTCCTTGGTGATCCATGGAACTGGCTTGATTTCAGCATAACTGTGTTTGAGTGAGTATTTCTTTAAATTGAGTCTATTTTAATGTTTTGCTCAGAAAATGTTTTTCATAAAAAATAATTGACGTCTACAAAGATTTCTGCCTGCAGATAGTCTTCAGGTGAAGAATACTTCAAAGTTATAGTCATAGTGAGCTCTCTCAGCTGCCTCTGACCTAGTCCTCAGAAGATGCAATAAGAATGAAAGGAGTGGGGGGAAGGCGGGAGGGATAGCATTAGGAGATATACCTAATGTTAAATGACGAGTTGATGGTTGCAGCACACCAACATGGCACATGTATACATATGTAACTAATCTGCACATTGTGCATACGTACCCTAAAACTCAAAGTATAATAATAAAAAAAGAATGAAAGGAGTGGGTTATTTTCTGCTTTCTATTTGGAGCAAGAATGATAAAGATTGAATTTGTGCATTTTAAGTGTGCCTTTTAGTGATCAGTGAGCGAATCCCCTGAACACTTAGGAGAAGGTCCTAGCAGATTTGATTCTCAATTCCCAGTCTACGTTGCATGTAGCTACATTGCTTAAGACCAGCAAATATGCTAGAGATCACAATAACGTATCTTAAACACCACCCCCTCACATTTTCTGGAATGCTTCAGACAATTCTAACAATTTCATGTCTCTTTTTAAAATACTTCTATTTAGTGTATTCTGTTTTCTAGCTATGGAAATCATTACTGGCATCAAACTTGTTAAAAATAATTTAAAGTAATTTTCTATTTGTAGATTTTGGGTCAGTTTTTAAAATAACATTTATAAACAGCATAAAGGTGTCACTATGTTGTAAGCAATCTAACATAGTGTCTTATATCACTGTAATTATTACCATCACTACTTTGACTGTTATTACCATTATCTTTGCTGTTTTGCTGTTTCTGTTAGCTAACACTTACAGAGCCCTTCCTATGTGCCAAGTGCTCTTCTATGTACTTCACATAAATTAACTCATTAAATCTCTCAAAAAACCCTCTGAATCAGGACGTATTATTAACCCCACTTTACAGTTGAGGAAACTGAGGCAAGAAAGATTTAAATAATTTGCTTATGTTGCACAGTTAGTTCATGGTAGAGCCTGGATTTCTACACAAGCAGTCTGGCTTCAGAGTCTGTGCCCTTAATCAACACACAGTCTGCTTATACCTTCATCACCATCACCATCACCATTGTCATCATTATCACCATCATCATCAATGTCATCACCATCATCCTCTCTTCATCTTTATTCTCATATCACCACCATAATTACCATCATCATCACTGTATGTTTAAATACTTAAAATGAATCTTATTCCTTAAAACACTATTCATTTTTCATTGTAACTATCTTTTCAGTAATTAGATAACAAAAGATTTATGAACATAGTATGGAATATTTGATGAAAAATTAAGAGTATTCACAGTGTCAAACTTTTGTAAACTCTCATAATATAGATTAATATTTACCTGGCCACTTTCCACCGTAGCAATCTTTGACTTCTGATCAATAATAAAACTGTTTGCAATATGGAATCATGTGATCAAGGGAAATGTTTGCATATATGGTTTTAAAAATAAGTTTCAATAACCATAAAAAGCCAAGAGTAAGTAGCATAGATGTAATATGACTTTTAAGTTACTCTAATTTAATTCCACAGGATTATTATAAGATACTCACCTCTAGACTTCATTCCAATGCTTCAAACTGCAAGAACTTTGAGAATTTTAAAAATTATTCCTTTAAATCAAGGTAAGAAATTGCATTGAATATCTTTTCTTCGTTTTGTTTTATATACTGCCATGTATTCACTTAAACTTCCCTGTTGTTGTTCAGAGGAAATATTGAATAGTGTTTCCACTTTGAAACCAGTGAGTTATCTGAAACTTACATTTATGTCACTCCAGGAAAGAGAAGAAGAAAAATACATTCACTGTTATTTATTTGGTGTAGGCCCAATTTTTACAAAAACCAAAATATAGACATCAATAAAATATATTTTAATTTGTAATTCTTACAAATATGAACTTATAAAATTCTTTAGACTTCTGAGAGAAATAGTGGTCTAGACAGATGTCTAATCTGCCTCTTTCTTTTCCTCATTTTATCAAGAAACCAGTTGACATGAACAAAGTAATATAAAATAAGATGAATTCCCCTTTGCTTTGAGTGCTTGGATAGGGTGCAATTCACATGCCACAAAATTCATCTTCCATCACTCTGGTTGCAACTTTACCACATTGGTGGAAGATGCTGAAGACTAAGTTACAGCTCCCATTTCTAAAGACATTCTAACAGAAACACACCACACCTTCTAGTTTGTTATTGTGAATGAATAAGAACAATTAGATAAGAACAACTCTACCCAGAATGTTTTAGCTGCAATTCAGAAGTGTTATGAAATAGCTGTATCAAGAAAACAAAGGAGGAATGTAATAAAAGCAAAAACAAAGCCTACAGGCAACTTTCATAGACCAGAAAGAAGGCTAAATATATATAGGCTATGTATTTGTAGTTCAGGTAGAACAAATGAGAAAAACAGATTGGAAGGTATGGTGATAATTCATAACCTGTGAATATACTAAAACATTGATTTGTACACATTAAGCTGTTGAATTGTGGGGCTTGTGAAATATATCTCAGTAAAGCTGTTTAATAAAAACTGTCTGTGGCATGGCAGCTTTACCAAATCTAGTGAAGGAATCAATTAGTGAGACTTAACCTGGTGGGAATTTTCACAGCTCTAGCTCCCTTACTACTCCCCACGTATTTCACATGCATCTTCATCTGAAGACTAGAGGTAAGAATTATTAAATAAATCAGATGAATTCAAGTTCTAATAATACAAGAAGAATTCATTCACTAGAGTTGGAAGCCTACAGGCTAGTAGGGACCTCTTACTCTTTTTTTCAAGGGAGAATATACTAGGCACATACCAGCAATATGGAGTGTATGAAAATATTTTGCAATATAGAAAGAGAAACATATATTTAATAGAAAGTATCATCTTTTAAAATAAATGTGTTTAAAAATAGAAGCATACATAATAAATTATCTTTTTGCATTCTCTCAACAGAAGATGAAATGAGAGAGTAATATAGGCAAATATAACTAACTTTAAGACAAAAAAGTGATAAAAATTACACTACCCTAGATGAATATTCAGTGGTAATGGAAGCCGTAAAATAGTATTATCAGTGCATCAAACAAGCACACTTGTATAAAGAAAGACTAGAGGAATTCTGTATTAATACAATAGAACTGAAAAATGGAATGGATTAATGAAGGAGAAAAAACTGAATTCCATCTTAAGCATAAACAGTGATCCTGAAAACAGACCGGAATGAATATAAAAGACAAATTATTGAAATATATACAATAGAAAAAACTTTTAAAAATTTTTAACTGGAAAAAGACCCTACAAATGAAAGAGATAAGCTTATACTAGATAAATAATAACTACAATGCACACTTGGACATATTGTAAAATGTGAGAAATGTAAATTATTAAAGAATAAAAGTATTATAAAATTCTTCAAGCAAAAGAGCGAGAAACATACATCATGGACAGGTCACCCTTAGACCGCATGTTAATAGTAAACTTAAGTAGGCAGTGGAGTTTCAGAGCTTGGGGCAAAGTGTAGGCAGGGAAGTTGAGACACTAGAATTCTATACTTGGCTTTCATTTGTATGTATAGTCAACAAATGTATGTTCTCAGCTATGCAAGAGTTCTCAAACTGTACATGTGTATATTTTCAGAATATCTGCTGAAAAAATAAGTATGAAAATGAAATATTTAGCAATGAGAGTATTTAGTTCTAAAAGTAATTGCAATGAGCTCTGAAACCATTTCGACACAGAATGGATTGCAAATTACTTCTGTTAGTGAGTTGCAAAACAGAATGCAAATATTATAAATCAGAAGTTACCACATGAACTTCTGTGGTTCATTCTTGAACTAGAGACATATTTTATTTGTGTTTTAGAAAACTTTGACATAGATGTCAATATTATAAAAATTTAATGATTTTATTTTGAAATCCAATTTAACCTGGATGAATTGTCAGGATAGGTCCACCTACATTTATGAACAGCAACAACCTGCTGTAGATGAAGAACAGCTGCCACTTTAAGTCAGGCAGATTCATCTGAGTCCTCTCAACTCTCTGTTTGTGTAAATTTATGCTTCCTGGCAAGCCCTTGTAAGGATTTGAATTTTATCCTTTCTATAAATCATGATAGATAATATGTGATACAAAATACATAATTCAACAATGATAAGTAGGTCAAAGGTCATTACTTATATTAACAAAAACTGAGAAGTAAGAATAGAGAAATGTAAGAAAATAAATACAGTTATTTTCTCGCCTTATGTGGTGGGACTGAGTAGATGCTGTCTTATTGATGTAGAGATATGCATGTTATTTCAAAATAGGAACTTAAATTGGATATAAGTTCTCAAAACATGTATTTTATCTAAAATACTAAAGGAAAAAATAGATACAGTAAATTTATTGACAAAGGAAAAGAAACACAGTGAATAATAAGAAGAATATAGAAATCAAAAAAAAAAAAGGTATATTCCATTGTAAACCTAATTTATGAAAATAAGTGCAATTGGTTTAAATTATTTTATCGAGGCAGAGACTTTAATATGAAGTCAGAAATTCAATTAAGCTCTATAATAGACTTACTTAAGCTAAGCAAAACGAAGGTTAAAATTTAAAAGAAGGAGGAAGTTATACCAGAAAATTAAGATCGAAATTGGCATATGGCCCAGAACTTTCTAACAAAATCTAATTAGTATATACTAATGAAAATTATTAACAAACTTAATTTTATAAAAATGTGATGGTGTCATTTTTTTTCCATTAAACAAAATGTCAGTGCTAAAATTAAGGCTCCACCAAAAACTGGGTATACAATGGAAATTGTCTGTCTATCTATCTATCTATCTATGTATCTATCTATCTATCTATCTATATGCATGTGTGTGTGTGTATATATATATATATATAAACACAGACATATATTTTTCTTTAAGAATTGCTCTTCTTAAAAACATTTCCTACAAAACAATATGAAAAAATTTCAGTATAAAAATATACTAAGGAATCATGACAGTTGCCAAATAAGCACACGGTGCAAATACACCTATTTTAAAAGTTCGGAATAGTAACTACAGAAATTACATTGAAGTCATTTTATTTTTTTCTAATAAACTGCCAACAATATTTAAAAATGTTCCAGTGTTAGTGAAGGCTTATAGTCTGGTTTATACATTGGTTCAACATCTCTCGAAAACAATGTGAACGTGTGTATCAATGCTAAACCACTGTTGTATATTTGACACAGAAGTTCTATTATATATCTAGTATAATACTTTGAAAAGATTTGCTTATAGTAAAAAGAATGATATAATTCTAAGTGGCAAAAGGAGGCTATAAACAAATATTTTATTATGGTGTAAAATTAAAATTGTATATTTAATCTAGATTATCACATTTCTGTAGTCACAAGAATGACTTATTTCAACCCTGTCATATTTTACTCAAGAAATCTAATCATCTGACGTCATTCAAATGAATAGTTTTCAATTCTCACAATAGGATAGAAAGTAGGTATTATTTCCATTTTAAAAAATTATAAAACTAAGATTTACAAATGTTGACTACTTGCATAGTTAACATCACAGAGTTAGTATATTCTCATTCATTATTGTGCTGAGCAGTTATTAGGATACTAATGCACACAGACTAGCAAATCAGAGATCAAGTGAAAAAGAAAAGGGAGGAGGGAAGGAAGGATAGAAGAAAGAAAGAAAGTGTATACACAAAAAAGTTAATAGTAATTTATTCTATGAGATATGATTATGTTATTTTTGTTTTTTCTTATTTTCTACTTTCAGAAGTCAGCATGTGTTATTTATAATTAGAAAAATGAATATCCTTAAATAAAGCCAGCTTTAAGTTTGAATTCTCTATTAGTATTCTGATATAAATACAGTTTACATAGATCACAGTTGTGTTATTCTCATTCCTGCTTATTGAAATTCCTCAGATTGAATTATTATAAAGTCAATTAAAGAATAATATAGAATACTGCTGTTTCAAACTGTTTCTTTTTTCAAGAACATTTTAATTTTGATTTATAACCTTACACCTTTCTTTATGCTTACAAACACTGGAGGTTGATATGACAAGTAGTAACCAAGAGAGGGAGATTGTTTTTCTTTGTAAAGAGAAGCAAACAAATAATTAATTTTTTTTTGTTGTTGTTGTTTTTTTTCTTTTTTTTTTTGTTTTTTTTGAGACGGAGTCTCGCTCTGTTGCCCAGGCTGGAGTGCAGTGGCGCAGTCTCGGCTCACTGCAAGCTCCGCCTCCTGGGTTCACGCCATTCTCCTGCCTCAGCCTCTCCGAGTAGCTGGGACTACAGGCGCCCGCCACCACGCCCGGCTAATTTTTTTTTGTATTTTTAGTAGAGACGGGGTTTCACCGTGGCCTCGATCTCCTGACCTCGTGATCCACCCACCTCGGCCTCCCAAAGTGCTGGGATTACAAGCGTGAGCCACCACGCCCGGCCACAAATAATTAATTTTAAATAGTGTGTCTGAATTATTTTGTTAGGTGTTAAAAATTAGCAATAATACATAAACCTCAACTTTTGATTTAGTATTCACTTTATTTATGAGACCCAAATAATTAAAATTACATTATAAGATAAAACTGTTGATTTCAATGGAGTATGCAGTTGCTATGGGAGAGGTTTGCCAATGGTGCTTTTCTAAGATATTACATTATTTCAAAAACAAATATTTCTCTTTCCAGGTCTGAAATCCCTTGTAGGGGTCCTGATCCACTGCTTGAAGAAGCTTATTGGTGTCATTATCCTAACTCTGTTTTTTCTGAGCATATTTTCTCTAATTGGGATGGGGCTCTTCATGGGCAACCTGAAACATAAATGTTTTCGATGGCCCCAAGAGAATGAAAATGAAACCCTGCACAACAGAACTGGAAACCCATATTATATTCGAGGTAAGAATCACCTTGCCATGTATACCAAAAATTGAAACTTTTGTTAAAGGCAAAGCAGTCTTCCCAGAAATGTTGAACACAACATTTTGCTAGATTCCCAAAGGCGCTGGTTGAAAGGCAAGGATATTTGCTCTTTTCTTCACAATTGCAGAAAGAGATTTTATCTTCTGCAGAGATCCAAACAGACTTCCAATGTGGTGCTAACTCATAATTGCATATAGAATATCATTTCTTGCCTATTTTTCAGAAACAGAAAACTTTTATTATTTGGAAGGAGAAAGATATGCTCTCCTTTGTGGCAACAGGACAGATGCTGGGTAGGTGGTATTAGTTTTATTCTATTAAATCATTATCACCTGTCAATAGTACTTAATGAAGGACTATTCCTTTTACTGTTGCTTCCCATTTGATTGTGTTATCTCATTTCATCATCAAAACCATACTGAGAAGTTGCTTAGTCTACTCGGGCTGCATTAACAAAATACCATAGACTGGTTGGTTTAAAAACAACAGAAATTTATTACTCACAGTTGGGGAATCTGAGAAGTCCAGATCAAGGTGCTGGGCCAATTTGGTGTCTGGTGAAGGCCTGTCCTCTGGCCAATAGATGGTGCCTTTTTGCTGTGTCCTCACATAGCAGAAGAGGCCAGAGGTTTCTCTCAGGCCTTTTCTCTGGGGATATCGATCACATTCAAGAAGACTTCACCCTCTTGACCTAATCACCTATCAAAGGCCCCATCTCCTAATCACATTGGGAGTTAGAATTTCAATATGAATGTTGAGGGGACACAAACATTCAGACCATAGCAGAAGTCTGCAATGTGGAATAGTATTCATCCAATTTTATTTAAAAAGCAATAGGCAGACTAATTCAATGATTTCTTCAAGGTTGAGAAGCTAGTAAATGGCAGAGCTGGGACTTACACAAGAATCTTATCTTCTGTTTTCAAGAGTGCTCCAGAGCTAGTGAGAATGACCAAGAAAGACAATATAAATCTATCATTTGGAAAGAAGTTTTGGGAGAAAAGAAATATTAAAGAGATGCTGATGGGAGCCGGGATAGCTCGGGCCGGTTGTCCTGCTGCGCAAAGAGGCGAGGCTGCATGTTCGAGGCCAATCTGGGCAACAATGAAAGCCTCACATCCATTAAAAAAAAAAAATTAAAAAGATATACTGATATTTCATTTATTTAATCTCACATGTTTTTATGACTATAATTTACATTAATAAAAACCTTGTTCTTAAAATCAGCATTTCAAAATCATTCTTGAGATGACAAAACTGTCATATCTCATTGTCCTATAATTTCAGATGAAAATTACAATTCATAAAGGGGAAACAGGGCACTTCTCAGCAGTGTGACTCACGTAATTTCCTC
Source organism: Symphalangus syndactylus (assembly GCF_028878055.3). Classification (NCBI taxonomy): domain Eukaryota; kingdom Metazoa; phylum Chordata; class Mammalia; order Primates; family Hylobatidae; genus Symphalangus; species Symphalangus syndactylus. The sequence continues at coordinate 34,880,289 of NC_072431.2, forward strand.
CTGTTGCTTTGCTCAGCTGGGATGACTTGGCAGCCATCTGTAAACTCAGCTCTTTCTTACACTCTGGTGCCCAGATTAACAAAAGGCTCATGGGGGAGGAGAGCATGAGTTATATGGTTTAGTTAAATTCAGGGGATTTTGATATTTTCTCACTTGCTCAGCACACATATATGTATGTATGTGTGTGTGTGTGTGTGTGTATATATATACACACTATATATGTATATAGTGTATATATATACATATGTATATATTGTGTATATATATACATATATATGTATATATTGTGTATATATATACATATATACGTATATATTGTGTATATATGTGTGTGTGTGTGTGTGTATATATATATATATGTATATATATATATATATATATTGTTTGAGACTGAGTCTTGTTCTGTTGCCCAGGCTGCAGTGCTGTGGCTCAATCTGTGCTCATTGTAACCTCTGCCTCTTGGGTTCACGCAATTCTAGTGCCTCTGCCTCTCAAGTAGCTGGGATTACAGGCATGTGCCACCACCACTGGCTAATTTCTGTGTTTGTAGTAGAGATGGGTTTTTGCCGTGTTGCCCAGGCTAGTCTTGACCTCCTGGGCTTAAGCGATCCACCCCCTCGGCCTCCCAAAGTGCTGAGATTATAGATATGAACCAATGCACCCTGCGCCCAGCCTCAGCACATATTTTTTTGCCCAGCTCCTGCTGGGCTCCCATTTTATTCTCATATCCAAATGGTGAACCCATTTCTTTGTATCTGTCCCATCCCATTTCAGCTAATTCCTTTTATGTACATTCCAAGCTCAAATATGACCCGAAATACATTTTGGATACACGTGGTCATGGATATTCAGGATACAAAGGTATATTTCAAGGCAAGAAGAGAAAGTCATGCAGTGTTTCACCTGCAGCAGTCATACTTGGCTGCATGGTAAACTATCCCAAAACAACAAGACAACAACAAAACTTCATTTGCTCAGATACTATGGGTCAGCAATTTAGCAAGTCCCAATGCACAAGTGATTTTTAAACCTCTCCTTGTTCCATTAAAACTGCAACAAGTAACATGACTAAACCCAAAATAATGTGAGAGAAAACTACACAAGGGCGTGGAGAGAGGAAGCATGATTTACTGGACTACCACTGTAATAATGGAACACAACACCGAAACTCCTAAGTGGATAGAAATATGAGGACTCCCTAAAAGGAAATCAAATAAATATTTAATTTGATCTGCCTCCCCATGTGCAAATACTGCTTATAAATTATTGATGCGATAAATGTTTTCTCACCCTTAAATAATGGGTTCTAAGGGCTTTACATGAAGTCATTTGAAAATTATACCCTCAACCATTGCAGTTGTATTTGTATCAGTACTATTTTCCGTCAGTTATACCTTCACTCTGATGTTCAGATATTTCCCCTTTAATATTGGAGTAGTAAAGATATAGTTAATACAAGGTATTTTATTCTTGAAAAATGATAAGACGATAGATTTTAAGTATTCTCACCACAAAAAAATAAGTATGTGAGGTATGCATATGCTAATTAGCTCCATTTGGCCATTCCACAATATGTACATATTTCAAAACAGCATCTTGTACTTCACAAATATGTACAGTTTCTCTTTTTCAATGAAAAAATAAAGAAATACAAAAAAATGGCTTGGCAAAAACCACTTTTGAGGACTTTTTTTTTTTTTTTTTTTTTTTTTTTTTTTTTTTTGAGACGGAGTCTCGCTCTGTCGCCCAGGCTGTTGAGGACCTTTTTTATTTTCACTTAATTAACACCGTTCACTGTATCAACTTATAATCTAACTCATGTGTGACTTTTTAGCAGGCAATTGTTTGGGAGCAGACATTACTCTCCCTGTGGAAGCGTGAGTTCTCTATTACTCAGGACTGATGTTCTATATTTATGATTTGGCCATAATCTAATAGTCACCTAACAGTAAGCAGGTTTTTTTCTTTGTCTTCTTTAGTCAGTGTCCTGAAGGATATGTGTGTGTAAAAGCTGGCATAAATCCTGATCAAGGCTTCACAAATTTTGACAGTTTTGGCTGGGCCTTATTTGCCCTGTTTCGGTTAATGGCTCAGGATTACCCTGAAGTACTTTATCACCAGGTAAGAACAGAGAGAATCTGTACTGTACTTAGGAATGGCACCATGCCCTCACTTCTAAGATAATGGTCAAATGTAATATAGTTTTTAAAATTTTTATGTGCATAAGAACATAAGAATTGGAAGACAAAAGTAAAGAAAACTAGAATTACAGAATGTCAAATTATATGCTGGCCACATTGCCAGGTGTATTATATCTTATTTAATCTTTGAAACAATTCTACAAGGTCAGAGAGAGAGAGAGAAGAGAGGACAGAGAGAGAGAGCGAGTATGTATTTGTGTGTTTTTTTTTTTTTAGACGGAGTCTCGCTCTGTAGCCCAGGCTGGAGTGCAGTGGCACAATCTCGGCTCACTGCAAGCTCCGCCTCCTAGGTTCACGCCATTCTCCTGCTTCAGCCTCCCGAGTAGCTGGGACTACAGGTGCCCGCCACCTCGCCTGGCTAAGTTTTTGTATTTTCAGTAGAGACGGGATTTCACCGTATTAGCCAGGATGGTCTTGATCTCCTGATCTCATGATCCGCCCACCTCAGCCTCCCAAAGAGCTGGGATTACAGGTGTGAGCCACCTCGCCCGGCTGTGTGTGTGCTTTTTATATGAAGACACTAATATTTGGAGAGGTCGAGTAGCCTCCCAAAATTTATAGCTGTTGAACGTCCCAGATCTCAGATCACTGTCTTGTTTCCAAGCCTATGATATTATGCATTTGGTAATCACTAAATAAAGAACATTTCTAGGTATTAATTCTTTAGTTAAAACATTTTGAATTTATGACATTACCATATCTTAAGCAATTATTTATTCAATATATACAGTGTCCTGTTTCTTTTTGTTCTTCTATTTCTTCTTATCCAGTTCAATATTCAATCATGTTCCAGTTACAATAACAGAAGGCTTACTGTAATGAGAATTGAAATTCAAATTCTGAGAGTCTGTGTTCATAACTAATTATGTATGTGTCATAGTTGCTCAGAAAGGTATGATATTCATGAAAATGGGGATTCAGTTTTTCTTTGAAGAGTTCTATCATAGTAGAAAATAGTGTTATTTTCAAAGCAGCATTACTCTAACTTCTGAAGTTATTTATAGTTGAAGGAGAACATTCTTTATTTTTAAACAAACATACATACACATCCAGTCCATGCTTATTTTGGTTGACTTGATAAATTGTGGGCATTATACGTGTATATATGGATCATTAATGATGATAGGCTAATGTAATATATTTGGGGCACAGATAAAGTTTCATAATATATTGTTAAATGGAAATCAAGTAGACCAAACATACATGCATTATAATTGTATTTTTGGTAAAAAAAAGAAAATATTACAAGTGGCATTTTTACACAAACTATATTTTTCTAATTTTGTTAGACTAGTACTTCTGTTGGTATTTCCAGTCTCTTTGATAAGATTCAGTGTTTTCTCCAAAACACTAGGAGGTTCTTATTTCTAAAATAATCATCATGTTATCCTTCTAAAAATCCTTCAGTGTTTTTCAAATTCCTGTAGGCCAAAGTTCCAACTCTATATGCATGATATATAGTGCCCTTCAAGGTCTCATCTGCCTATATCTCCTAATTTATTTTTTAACATACTCTAATTATACTCTCTGTTTAACTATTTAAAAGGTTTGCTGCTTCCTAAATGAGCTTTTCTCATAATATCGTATTTCCATGTATTTTATACGCTCTCCCTAAATTTAAGTTTCTGCCTATCTGCCTTCAGTTTCATGCTTCAAATTTATGCTGTGAAACCATGATTTCTTCCTTGAGCTTTTCCCCAAGCCCAGTGTAGGAGTAAGGCACATCCTACACTGGAATGCCACGGGCCGCTATACTTTCCTTAGATTGTGGTGTTTTAGTTGCTTGTCCAGCTATTTTCCCACTTAGAGATGAACTGCCTGAGAAACTACCTGCTAACTTTTTATCTATCTGAGAAAAAAAATAACTATTTTTGTCTTATTTTAATTTTTGTTGATTTCTTAGCATCTACACATAGAATGCTTAATGGAACTTTAATAAAAATATAAGTGAATATGTATGGGCTATATTATTGTATATGCTATAATAATACAGGTTTTGCTCTTCACTTATTGCCCCCAAAAGGTATGAATTAATTTTCTCGTTAGCGTTTGTTTCAAGATGGTTCTTTTCCTCTACCAAAGAAATAGGAAACCAGTCTGGAAGTGTCCTGCTATTAGGGCCCTCAGGATCTTCATTATTGTACTCCAAGTTTTGTTTGCTTTTTTTATACTATAAGTTCTGGGATACATGTGCAGAATGTGCAGATTTGTTACATAGGTATAAATGTGCCATGGTGGTTTGCTGCACCCCATCAACTCGTCATCTACATTAGGTATTTCTCCTAATGCTATCCCTCCCCTTCCTCCCACCTCCTGACAGGCCCCCTGGTGTGTGATGTTCCGCTCCCTGTGCCCATATGTTCTCATTGTTCAACTCCCACTGATGAGTGAGAATATGTAGTGTTTGGTTTTCTGTTCCTGTGTTAGTTTGCTGAGAATGATGGTTTCCAGCTTCATCCATGTCCCTGCAAAGGGCATGAACTCATTCTTTTTATGGCTGCATAGTATTCCATAGTGTATATGTGCCACATTTTCTTTATCCAGTTTAACATTGATAGGCATTGGGTTGGTTCCAAGTCTTTGCTATTGTGAATAGTGTACTCCAAGTTTTTACTGACTAATGTAGATAGAGTTTGTTTTGATTTTGTCTAGATTTGTATCCTGAACATTGCCTTAAAATGAACTAATTATGGATAGGGAAATTTAGCAATTCTTCCCAAAGAGTAAAGCATATGTTTTGGAGATTATTGTTTTCCATTAATTCACAATATATTTATTTTATCCAAGTATTCTGATATGCTGTGGGTACAGAAATGAACAAAACAGTGTCAACCGGCCGGGCGCGTTGGCTCACGCTTGTAATCCCAGCACTTTGGGAGGCCAAGGCGGGCGGATCACGAGGTCAGGAGATCAAGACCACAGTGAAACCCCATCTCTACTAAAAAATATAAAAAATTAGCCGGGCGTGGTGGCGGGTGCCTGTAGTCCCAGCTACTCGGAGAGGCTGAGGCAGGAGAATGGCATGAACCCGGGAGGCAGAGCTTGCAGTGAGCCGAGATTGCGCCACTGCACTCCAGCCTGGGCTACAGAGCGAGACTCCGTCTCAAAAAAAAAAAACAAAAAAAACAGTGTCAACCCTCAGGGAACAAAATTATGTTTACAGTATAGCTAATATTTATTGGGAACCTGGGATGTGCTAAGATCTTCGGGTATAATGTTTCATTTTATATTCATAAAAACATTGAGATAGGGGCCATAGTTAGCCCCTATTTCAAACTAAAATGTAATAAAACTAGAAATTATATACTGTTTTATGCTAACAAGAGTATATGCTTTTATGCTCCACTAGCATTATATAGTGGAGACAGCAAAAGTTCTGAATTCAGGCATTCCCTCATAGGCTGTGAGATCTTGGGAGCTTTTTTTCCTATCTGATTTTCATTTGTCTTCTGTATATTGAAATAATATTGAATAAGATAATAAACATAAAGTATAGTTGTCCTTCAGTACCCATGGGGGATCAGTTCCAGGACCTCTGGTGGATACTAAAATCCATGAATTCTCAAGTCCCTTATGTAAAATGGCATCGAATTTGCATATAACCTACATACTTCCTGTATAAATTATCTCCTGTGTAAGTTAAATTATCTCTAGATTACTCATAATACCTAATACAATGTAAATGCTATGTGAATACAGTCATGTGTTGCTTAATGACAGGGATACATTCTGAAAAATGTGTCATTAGGTGATTTCATCATTGTGTGAACATCATAGAGTGTACTTACACAAACCTGGATGATGTAGCCTACCATACACCTAGGCTATATAGTACAGCCTATTGATCCTAGGCAGCAAACCTGTACACCATGTAACTATACTGAATACTGTAGGTAATTGGAACACTGTGCTAAGTATTTGTATAGGTAGGCATATAAAAGATACAGTAAAAACATAGTATAAAAAACCAAAAAATTAATATGCCTATATAGAACAGTTCCTTTGGAATCTTTTGAGATCACTGTTGTATATGCTGCTGGTCATTGACCTAAATGTTATTATGTGGTATGAGACTGTATAGTTGTTACACTGTGTTGTTCATAATGACAAGATAAAAAGTCTATATGTTCAATATAGATAAAGTTTTAATATGTATAGTTTTGATGCATAGTTGGTTGAATCCACAGATATGGAACCCGTGAATACTTGGAACCAACTCTATTTACTGATGTGCATAGCCTGAAGGGTACTTTTTTTCTTTTTTTTCTTTTTTTTTTTTTGAGACTTGGTCGCTGTGTCACCCAGGCTGGAGTTCAGTGATGTGATCATGGCTCACAGCAGCCTCAACCACCCTGGGCTCAGGTGATCCTCCCACCTCAGCCTCCTGAGTAGCTGGGACTACAGGCAAATGCCACCACATCCAGCTTATTTTTTTGTACTTTTAGTAGAACTGGGATTTGCAGTGTACTTTATAATACCGATCCCTGCCTGCTGAATGCACTACAATAAATAAAAGACACTTTAGTGGTAAAATATTTAACCAATCCTAAATAGGTTACTCACTGTGATAACAGGGCTTATTAAAAATACTTTTAAAGACAAATAAGAAATTATTTCTTATTGAATGTTTGAACTTTCTATTAATCTGTAAACATTCTTGATTGTTACATCCACACAATATTTTCTGTAGATAATACTTTTCTGTTAATTTAATTTCTCATTTGTTTTCTTAAATTTTATTCATGTACTTTTGATCAATGAGGTTAAATCAATGGGTAATATTTTATATTTGTAATGTTCTACTTATAATTTTTTAAATCTTTTAATTTTCTGATCAGTCTTAGGCAATTATTATGAAATAAAAAGCTAGTCAGTGCTGTGTTTGGCAATCTAAAATGTTGTATTTTGCTATCTATAAATGTCATCTACTGCAATGCCTTCATGTAAATGGATAATTTGACTTCCCCATGTAGCTTGTCTAAAGGTTCTTCACCAAAGCAGATACTTTGACAGGCAAAGAAATAATCCTGCTCTCCATTCCTTGTAAAGACTAATTTTTTACTTTGCCGTGATTTTTCCATAAAGTAATAATCAGAAAAAAAAATCTCCAAACATTCTCTGACTTCATTAAACTTTATATATTTAAAGATTCTTCTGCAAAGAAAATAACTTTCCATGTTGAGGCTGTCCAGTTTCTATATTGAGAAATGACAATTATTTCAAATGTACTTTCTCTATCAGTGAAAACATAAAAATCGAATACTTACCCTAAGTTAATTAAATTACTAATTTTCCCTTGGTTTTACAGCATATATTTTATGCCTTACATGCCTGTCTCAAGTTCAAAAGGTTTTCATGTATTTCTTCAGGTGGAGCCAGTGCTTAAACGGTCTTATGATTACATTCCATTTATGACTATATTATTTTCCTAACAAAATTTTACCTTTTATTTTAAAATGGGAGAATCCTGGAAGATAAATAACATTTTACTCTTTTGCCTTACTTTCTACCTTTCCTTAGATACTTTATGCTTCTGGGAAGGTCTACATGATATTTTTTGTTGTGGTAAGTTTTTTGTTTTCCTTTTATATGGCAAGTTTGTTCTTAGGCATACTTGCCATGGCCTATGAAGAAGAAAAGCAGAGAGTTGGTGAAATATCTAAGAAGATTGAACCAAAATTTCAACAGACTGGAAAAGAACTTCAAGAAGGAAATGAAACAGATGAGGTATATATATATATATATATTTTTAATCTTGAAACAGCAACCATTTATTTGCTCATGATTCTATGGCTTAGGCTCTGTTAAGACAGTTCATTGCTGGTCCCATGGTGGTCACAGATTCCAAAAAACAGCAGGGGAGCAAGCACCAATGCCAAGTGCTATAAGGCTCTGCTTGTGTCACATTTGTTATTGTCCAGTGGGTAAAGCAAGTAACATGGCCAAGGTTACAGTTAAGGTGGAAAGGGATTTCCTAAGGAGGGTATAAATAAAAAGAAGGAAATTTATGGCCATTTTTGCAAATAATCTACCACACTTAATGGTATTTTTTTGTTTGGGTTTTAGTTCTTTTCCTCAGTGATGGTGGTGTTCTTTATTTTTCTATGCAGTTTTAAATTTTTAAATTTTTTATAATTTCAATACTTTTTGGAATTTTAAATAGTTGCTTTATTATAGTATCTTTTTATTATTTTTATACCGAATATATGTCCAGTTCTGGATCTATGTCTAGAACGTGCAGGTTTGTTACACAGGTATACATGTGCCATGGTGGTTTGCCACACCCATCAACCTGTCATCTACATTAGATATTTCTCCTAATGCTGTTGCTCCCCTTGCCCCCACCCCCGACAGGTACTGATGTGTGATGTTCTCCTCCCTGTGCCCATGTGCTCTCATTGTTCAACTTCCAATTATGAGTGAGAACATGTGGTGTTTGGTCTTCTTTACGTGTGTTAGTTTGCTAAGAATGATGGTTTCCAGCTTCATCCATATTCCTGCAAAGTACATGAACTCATTCTTTTTCATGGCTGCATAGTATTTCATAGTATATATGTGCCACATTTTCTTTATGTAGTCTAACAATACTGGCAAACCAAATCAGCAGCACATTAAAAAGCTTATCCACCATGATCAAGTCAGCTTCATATCTGGGATGCAAGGCTGGTTCAAAATAAGTAAAACAATAAATGTAATCCATCACATAAACAGAATCAATGACAAAAACCACATGATAATCTCAATAGATGCAGAAAAGGCCTTCGATAAAATTCAACAGCCCTTCATACTAAAAACACTCAGTAAACTAGGTGTTGATGGAACATATCTCAAAATTTCAACTTTTAGATTCAGGGGCTACATGTGCAAGTTTGTTATGTGGGCATATTTAGTGACAGTGAGGCTTGGGGTACAAATGATCCTGCCACCCAGGTAGCGTTTGGTACCCAACAAGCAGTTTTTCAGCCCTTGCCCTTCCCCTTCTCTTCCCCCTCTAGTAGTCCCCAAGGTCTGTTGTTCCCATTATTAGGTCCATGTGTGCCCAGTGCTGAGCCCCCAGTTGGTAAGTGAGAACATGCAGCATTTAGTTTTCTGTTCCTGTGTTAATTCACTTAGGATAATGGCCTCCAGCTGCATCCATGTTGCTGCAAAAGACAGGGTTTAATTTTTTTTTTTCTAGTGCTTCTTAAAATCACAATGCTAGAGGTGTCTTTTTAAGGTCTTGGAGTACATTGCCTTCTAATAGATGCTTATGTCTGTGTGTGGTACATAATCAGAAGATCAAAAAATATTTCAATAAGAGAGCTTGCTTTTGCTACAGCTTTGAAAAATGTCTAGTGTTAATCCAAAAGTGACAGAACCTTCTATAATTTCGAAATTAGAAAGTACTAAAAGGATGGATAAAATTACAGTATTGAAGTTGTAGACAGAAATAAAATTACTTTATTGGCTTTCTAGTTCTTTCCAAAGGAAATGCACTATGTATCATAGTACAGGGAATTATTTTATTCCTGAAATAATTAAATCCAGGTTAATAAAGCCTAACAATGTTTTACTATAATTTTCAATTACCTTAGTGTTGTGCTTTAATATGTTTTTCAGATTCTTTAGCCTCATAGCAAAAACTTTGGTCTATTAATTTGCAAGTATTGACAGAAGTAGCATTAAGGAAGTTTTGGAAAATTGTCTTTAAAAATCTAAACTGTGCCATAAGTGTGCTTAAAGAAAGGACCAGATGGTAGAAAGCAAACAGAAGTAGCTTTCTAATATTCTGCAGGACCTGGCCATCTCACATCTCTTCTTTGAACTACCTTTCTGATAAATGGGAAAAAGGTCTATACTGAGCCAGAGAACAAAAAATAGAGAGGAGCCATACCCGGAACCCTCTCTATAAAGAGATAAAAAGACAAGGGGAAAAGTAAAGGGCCAAGATACACTCTGCCACGAAGTGGAATATATAGTAAGGTACATTAAGGCTAAAGGTCCCTACTAAGTCAAAGAGGGAAGTGTTAACTCCCCTGTATACAACCCTTTTATTAAGTCATCACCAGTCAAGAAGCTTTAGAAAGCTATTGTACCAAAAAGTGGAATCTGAACAACATGATGTAAGATCTGAACAACATGATGTAAGATCATACTGAATGACTCGATAGCTACTTGTGTCCGTAACATGCATACCATTGAACAAGCAGCAATTGTGGACTGTGTGAAGAAAACATGTATAAAAAAGGCTATTGAGTATTCTCATTATATATGAGTAAGCCACAGAAAAACAAATTTCAAAAGCTTTCTGTTTCTAAGAAATGAGTCCGGGGTCCTTCAGATTGAGTGATTAGGGTTTGAATGATATGTTGAATGTGTAATTTGTTCTGAAGTGGCATTTCACAATCTTAAGGGCTTATGGCTGCACTCAATTGTATCCAAGAATGTAACAATACTTCTCTGATCCCAGATGAAATGTTTTATTAACTCTGCTTATGAAGAACTTGGATATTTCCCAATTTTACAATATTTCCACTCATTTTTCAGCTCTGGATCCCATTTTCTGATTTTTATTAAAATTTTTAATTATAACCCATTTCTTTTCCTGGAAGATTCCTAGAACATTTTATCTGAAGAATTTTCTAGGAAGTAAGAGTATACACTATTTGTACAAGAATTTTCCTCTTTTATTTATAAATACAAAAATTAGAAAAAATAATGTAAAATGGAACAAATTGAGAGCTTTACAGGTCACTGATCTGCTTGCAAACCAGTCAGATGTCAGTTCCGATGCTGGAATTGCCAGGATGTTGCTTAGGTGCTTCATATCCTCACCTTATAGGAAAGCTGTTGGTCATATTGGCTAAAAGCACAGCTCTGCAGTCAGATAAATATGGATTTCAGCCTAATTTAGCTACTTAATAGATGAATGATGTTTGCCAAGTTTGTTAGCTTTTCTAAACTTCAGCTATTTTATCTGTAAAATGTATACAAAGAACCTGTCTTATGGGTTGTAGTGAGGTCCAAATGAAATAAATGCATGTAAAGCACTAAGCAGTGCTTACACTATACTAAGCAACTGAAAAAATGTTATGAAGACTATTAATAAAATTATTATGACATATCGACATTATGCATCATGTTGAAGATAGCTTTTACACAAACTATTGCACTCAGCAATCTATATTAAGAACACTTGATTTTTATGGAAAAAGTCAGATTGAATAAACTCACGTTTTAGAAGTGAATTATCTCATAACAATATAATAGCATTAATATCATGCAACATTTATTGCTTATTTACTATGTTTCAGACTCTATGCTAAATTTTTACATATACTGTTGCCTTTCTACTGTGACAACCCTTTGAGGTACTGGAATTATCTCAGTATTTCACGTAAGAAAATTGAGGTTCAGTCTCCAAAGTGGGAAATGTAGAACTAGCCATAATATTAAACAAGATATTAAAATGTTTGTTATTACACTATAAAATTTAATTCATGTTAATAAAGTTCATAAATAATCAGTCGCTAAATATAGATAACACAACAAGGCAAACACAAGAAGGCATGGCTGTTCCAACAGAGAAACACCCAGCAACATAAAATTCTTGTCTTTGACTATATTTAGGGATAATTAAAATAACAATAAAAATGACAATAGAAGTCACATAAAATGTTTATTGAGTGTCAAATATGCACCAGACATATGGTAAGTACCATCATGAATTCTCAAGTTTAATCCTCATTGAGGAGTTCCAGCTGCAGAGATCTATACTCACTGATATTTGATTTCACAACACTGAGGAATAGAATCCATCATTTACCACTTCACTTCCTGGTTCTGGAGGCTCAGTGCTGAAACGGTATCATTCCTTGCAGGTGAAACTTTCTAATGAATTGTCAACTACTGGCAAAATCTCAGGAAGATAATCATGTATATAAAATTGTAGAAATACAAATATTTTAAAAAGATATTTGCCACATTTAAAATGATAGTCATAATTCATCTAATTAACACATGATTGACAATTGTACAAAGCACTGGATATAGTTTTAATAAATCCAAATCGAGTGTCTATCTTCATGAAGCTAATTGTCTAATGGATAGGTAGACTATCAAATTATCATAAACACTAAATTGTATCTGAAGGACAATAAATTATGTATTTCTAGCTGTTATGGAATTGAAAACACAAAATACCAGACACAATATATTCTTCCCAAAATTTGAGTTAAGTCTAATAAGCGTCTTGATCCAATTGCTTTTTTTTCTCAGAGACTATAAGAGAGGAATACATTAAATTACACTGAAATGATACAATCTGCCAAATAAAGAATGTGAAAAAGTCTAAAGTATAAGCAACCCAGAATCTTTAAAAAATAAATCATGTTGGAAAAAATAAATTAAAATTACAAGATAATTGATAAAACTTCCAAGTAAATAAAATGTTTGGACCTTGTTTGTATTTTGATTAGAACAAATCAACTGAATTGATGTTTTTGAGTAACGAATTGGGTATAATTTGAGTATGGGTTAATATTAAGGAATTACTAATTTTGCTAATTGTGATAATGGTGTTGTGATTTATATTTTTAATATTTTATCTGAAAAGTGTATTATCTCTGAAATTTATTTAAAATAAATATTTCAGAAAATAAGTAGAGTGAAGAATAAATGAAAAAGGAAGAATAGAACATTAGTAATTGTTGAGGCTGGATATTGCTTACTTGGTGGTTCACATTATTCTCTGCTTTAATAAATTAAAGGAAACTGGGACAAGTGGAGTGAAGCAGAGAGACATAGTCCTTTGAGGGCCTTTTGTAAAGGATTCTCTGATTTGAAAAAGGTTTCTATGAGAAACTGACACTTGAGCTGAGATGTGAAGAATGTGTCCAGGCTAAATAGATGGAGTGGGCAAGGTGAGTCAGAGAATTAAAAAGACCAGCATGGCTGCAGGAAAGAGTAACCCTTGAGTCCATGACAAACTTGTCAGGTATTCAGGTAAATGTGAGACATGTGACTAAGTTCTTCCTTATTACTATCTCCCCTCCAAAAAATACTTAAACCAGTTTTGAGAAAAAGAATCCTAGCCCCCTTTTCCAGTTTAATTTTAATATTGGATTGTCAAAAGTTCAGGCATATGCCCTTATTAGCTCTTAAATATCCATAGAGGAAGGATGTTGAGTAACAATCCTCTCAATTTTCACTGTAAAATAGCTATATCCTTAGCATTTGACCAATATGTGGGCATTTATTCAATATTTATAAGAAGCTCAATCAAGGTAGATATATTACTAGACAGACCTGTGGTTTATTCATTTCATATTCTAAAATCTATCCATAGTTGAAGCCAAATTAGTAGAGAATTGAGCACTGACTGTATCAACGACAATATTATTACCGTGTACTTTATTCCCCATTCCCCACCCTGGACAGTTATCTTTACTGAATTGCTTCTTAATGTGATTCCAAGAAACATTGTCCCTATCTCAAACAGCTCTATGAAGAGTAATTAATTCCTCTCCATTAAGGATATATTCAAGGATATTATTCTCTGTGTCACACAGTATCATCTTTATGAGATACACATATAAGAAATCCCCGTCAGATCTTAGTAACAAAAAATCACTTCTATTGGTTTTTAATCTCATGAAAATTTGGAATTGCATAAATTATAACTTACATTTTATGTAATCTTGTAGTTCAGCTAAAAATAGTTTCTAGAATAAGCATAGTTTAAACAAACAAACAAAAAATCTAACCCTTACTTCCTGAACTTTTTTGAGACAGAGTCTCACTCTGTCGCCAGGCTGGAGTACAGTGGCACCATCTGGTCTCACTGCAACCTCTGGCTCCCAGGTTCAAGCAACTCTCCTGCCTCAGCCTCCCGAGTAGCTGGTGCTGTAGGCGCGCCCTAACTCATCCAGCTAATTTTTGTATTTTTAGTAGAGACGGGATTTCACCATGTTGGCCAGGATGGCCTCGATCTCCTGACCTCGTGATCTGCCCGCCTCGGCCTCCCAAAGTGCTAGGATTACAGGCGTGAGCCACCACACCCGTCTACATCCTGAACTTTTAGATTGCTTTTTTTTTTAATTTCTTTTTTTTCTCAACTTTTATTTTAGATTCGAGGGTACATGTGCAGGTGTTACATGGACAAATTGCATGTCACTGAAGTTTGGTATAAGAATGATCCCATCACCCAGGTAGTGAGCATAGTGTCTGATAGGTAGTCCTTCAACCCTTGCCCACCCGCGAGCCTTCCCCCTCTAGTAGTCCCCAGTGCCCGATGTCTATTGTTCCCATCTTAATGTCCATGTGTACACAAAGTTTAGCTGTCACTTATAAGTGAGAACATACAGTATTTGGTTTTCTGTTCCTGCATTAACTGGCTTAGGATAATGGCCTCCAGCTGCATCCATGTTCATCAAACTGCAAAGGACATGATTTTGTTCTTTTTTGAGAGTGGTATAGTATTCCAGGGTACTACATTTTCTTTATTTAGTCTACTGTTGATGGGCATCTGGATTTATCCCATGTCATTGCTGTTGTGAATAGTGCTGTAATGAACATACAAGTGAATGTGCCTTTTTGGTAGAATGATTGATATTCCTTTGGGTATATACTCAGTATTGGGGCTGCTGGCTCTAATGGTAACTGTGTTTTAAGTTATTTGAGAAATCTCCAAACTGCTTTCCACAGTGGCTGAACTTACATACATTCCCACCAGCAGTGTACAAGCATTCCAATTACTCCACCAACATCTGGTTTTTTTTTTTTTTTTTTTTTTTTTTTGTCTTTTTAGTAATAGTCCTTACTGGTGGGAGATGATTTCTTATTTCGTTTTGACTTTCATTTCTCTAATGATTACTGAGGTTGAGCATTTTATCATGTATGTGTTGACCATAGTATACCTTCTTTTGGGAAGTGTCTGTTCGTGTACTTTACCCACTGAAAAAAAAAAAAAGAGGGACTGGAGCTCTGTAGACCTGCAGAGTCTGTCATTGGTCTGAGGAAACAGAGTGTGCAGTATAATTGGCTTTATCCCCCTCTAGCTCTAGTATTTGTGAAATTACAGGGGTCTTGACTGATAGTGAAATAATATAACGATTTCCATGGCGTCTATTATGCCATTTAAGATATACCACAGCAGAACTTGCCAACCAGAATGTTGGGTTGGCTATTGGCAAGCCTCAACCATTAACTCCCTCAGTGCTGGGACAGTGGCAGCCCCTATGTCAGTTAACTCTATTCAAGAGCAGTCTTTACCTCAAGTTAACAAATATACAGATATTATCATCCTTTGCTTGTGTCAAATGTAAAAACAGGGATCACTATAGTGTAATATCATCCATCCATTGTCTGGTTCTTTTTTTTTTTATTATACTTTAGGTTTTAGGGTACATGTGCACAATGTGCAGGTTTGTTACATATGTATCCATGTGCCATGTTGATTTCCTGCACCCATTAACTCGTCATTTAGCATTAGGTATATCTCCTAATGCTGTCCCTCCCCAATCCCCCCACCCCACAACAGTCCCCGGAGTGTGATGTTCCCCTTCCTGTGTCCATGAGTTCTCATTGTTCAATTCCCACCTATGAGTGAGAACATGCAGTGTTTGGTTTTCTGTCCTTGAGATAGTTTACTGAGAATGATGTTTTCCAGTTTCATCCATGTCCCTACAAAGGACACGAACTCATCATTTTTTATGGCTGCATAGTATTCCATGGTGTATATGTGCCACATTTTCTTAATCCAGTCTATCGTTGTTGGACATTTGGGTTGGTTCCAAGTCTTTGCTATTGTGAATAGTGCCGCAATAAACATACGTGTGCATGTGTCTTTATAGCAGCAAGATTTATAGTCCTTTGGGTATATACCCAGTAATGGGATGGCTGGGTCAAATGGTATTTCTAGTTCTAGATCCCTGAGGAATCGCCACACTGACTTCCACAATGGTTGAACTAGTTTACAGTCCCACCAAGAGTGTAAAAGTTCCTATTTCTCCACACCCTCTTCAGCACCTAAAATTTAAATTCAAATACTGTTTTACATCTGATCACTGGAAACATCTATGTCCACACTCCTCAGAGTTATGAATGCATAGAACTTGTAATATCTGCAACAAAGCCTGGGAGTTTTAACTGTCTTACCAATGCAAGATCAGTAAAGCAGAAGATCTCTTAAAATCATTATTCAAGAGACATGATAAACAGAAATAAGTAATTCTCTTACGGAATTATGCCTGTCCTACTCATTTAATATCATACATGGTCTATCTAAGACAACCCTTATAAATCCATTCCATTACTTGTTATTCTTCAAGACTTATTATTGCAATGCCAAATAATTTTTTATTTCATCAAGAGCATTTACAAAATTATAAAGTTAACATTATCCTAACAAAATTTAAGATGTTAGAAAAATACTCTGTTATTACTTAGTAGTATGTTTCCTGATTGGATATTTTGCAATAATCCTAAACTATATATTGAATTACTTGTCAAATATGGATCATACCACAGTCACTTCCTGGTCTTTGCTCCTTTTGTATTTGACCTTAGACCTTACAGTGTAAACTTTTATTTAATTTTAAGAACTCCTAAATCAGTTTAATAACTGCCTAAAGATTGGCAAGTGATAGAACCCAAAAATTCTTCTGGAACACTATTAGTGGGATTGTAAGTTAGTACAGCCACTATGGAAACAGTATGAAGGTTCCTCAAAAAACTAAAAATAGAGCTACCATATCATCCAGGGATCCCACTGCACGGCATGTACTCGAAAGAAAGAAAGTCAGCATGTTGAAGAAATATCTGTACTCCCATGTTTATTGCAGTATTATTCACAATAGCCAAGACATGAATAAACTTAAGTGTCTATCAATGGACACATGAATAAAGAAAATGTAGTATATACACTATGGAATATTATTCAGCCATTAAAAAGAATAAAGTCTTGTCATTTGCAGCAACATGGGTGGAACTTGAGGTTATGTTAAGTGAAATAAGCCAGGCACAGAAAGACCAACTTCACATGTTTCCAGTCATATGTGGGAGCTACAAATGTGGATCTCATAAAAGTAGATAGTTTATTGGTGGTTACCAGAGGCTGCAAAGGGTATGTATGAGGGAGTATGAAGAGAGGTTAGCTAATGGCTATAAAAAATATGGTTAAATAGAAGGAATAAGATCTAGTGTTCAATAGTATAGTACAGTGACTCTAGTTAATAATTTATTATATAGTTCAAAATAGCTGTAGGAGAGGAATTGAAATGTTATCAATACAAAGAAAAGATAAATGTTTCAGATGATATGTATTCCAGTTAACCTGACTTGATCATTACACATTGTATGCATGTATGAAAACACCACATATACCCCTCAAATATGTACAATGATTATGTATCAATTTAATAAAAAGAAAAGGCTCCGGGAGAATAAGTGGTGTTTTTAGCAAGGCTGTGCACCTTCTTATAGTCTTGGACCTGCAAAGAGAGGAAGCCAGTATTAAACCATCAAATTCCTTTTCAGGCCAAGACCATACAAATAGAAATGAAGAAAAGGTCACCAATTTCCACAGACACATCATTGGATGTATTAGAAGATGCTACTCTCAGACATAAGGAAAGTAAAGTACTAAATAATTGGACACTCACTATTGAAGGTACTACTCATAAAATTCACTTCTAAAGAAATTCAGCAATTTCTTCAGAATCTTAGATGGTGATAACAAAAATTTAAGAAATATTTGAGAATATTAGGATAAACCATGTATAAACATTTTAGAATCATGGTGTTTTAAACATTGGAAAGAGTGACCAAAGAGTACCAAATAATTTTCTTTGTTTAACATTAAAAACATATTGACATATTAACTTGTGACTAAGTATAGAGATTGTGGTATATAACATTAACATCTCAATGTCCCTTCTAGATTTATCTCTATATTTTTATGTGTAACCAATAATTATTCATCATGGACAATATCAAAAGGCATTAATTAGTAAAGCATGTAAATCTAGACATTGTAAGTCACAATGTTCTCAACTATGTTCCGTATTTGTTTTCTTGAGAGATGTCCCTACATTTTTCTTCTAATACATAGTTCGCTTCATTTTCTTTTGTCTAACTAAGCCAAGCATGAACACAATAGAGGAAATTCAATTAATTCCACTTTTTTATTTTCACACACAGATTTTTTTTAAATTAAACTTTAAGTTCTGGGATACATGTGCAGGACGTGCAGGTTTGCTACATAGGTATACATGTGCCATGGTGATCTGCTGCATCCATCAACCCATTATCCAGGTCTTAAGCTTCGCATGCATTAGGCACTTTTCCCAGTGTTCTCCCTCCCTTTGTCCCCTACCCACCGACAGGCACCTGCATGTGATGCCCGCCTCCCTGTGTCCATGTTTTCTCATTGTTCAACTAACTCCCACCCATAAGTGAGGACATGCGGTGTTTGGTTCCTGTTCCTGTGTTAGTTTGCTGAGAATGATGGTTTCCAGCTTCATCCATGTCCCTGCAAAGGACATAAACTCATTCTTTTTTATGGCTGCATAGTGTTCCACAGTGTATATGTGCCACATTTTCTTTATCTAGTCTATCATTGATGGGTATTTGGGTTGGTTCCAAGTCTTTGCTATTGTGAATAGCGCTTCAATGAACATACATGTGCATGTGTCTTTATGGTAGAACGATTCATAATCCCTTGGATATATACCCAGTAATGAGACTGCTGGGTCAAATGGTATTTCTGTATCTAGATCCTTAAGGAATCGCCACACTGTCTTCCACAGTGGTTGAGCTAATTTACATTCCCACCAGCAGCGTAAAAGCGTTCTTATTTCTCCACATCCTTGCCAGCATCTGTTGTTTCCTGACTTTTTAATGAGCGCAATTCTAACTGGCGTGAAATGGTGTCTCATTGTGGTTTTGATTTGCATTTCTATAATGACTACTGATGGTGAGCTTTTTTTCATGTTTCTTGGCCACATAAATGTCTTCTTTTGAGAAGTATCTGTTCATATCCTTCACCCACTTTTTGATGGGGTTTTTTCTTGCAAATTTATTTAAGTTCCTTGAAGATTCTGGATATTAGACCTTTGCCAGATGGATAGATTGCAAAAATTTTTCTCCCGTTCTGTAGGTTGTCTGTTCACTCTGATGATAGTTTCTTTTGCTGTGCAGAAGCTCTTTGATTTAATTCGATCCCATTTGTCAATTTTGGCTTTTGTTGCCATTGCTTTTGGTGTTTTAGTCATGAAGGCTTTGCCCATGCCTATGTTCTGAATGGTATTGCCTAGGTTTTCTTCTAGGGTTTTTATGGTTTTAGGTTTCACATTTAAGTCTTTAATCCATCTTGAGTTAGTTTTTGTATATGGTGGAAGGATGGGGTCCAGTTTCTGTTTTCTGCATATGGCTAGCCAGTTTTCCCAGCACCATTTATTAAATAGGGAATCCTTTTCCCATCGCTTGTTTTTCTCGAATCCAGCAGCACGTCAAAAAGCTTATCCACCATGATCAAGTCGGCTTCATCCTGGGGATGCAAGGCTGTGGTTAGTTGTCTCACACCGAGATGATTAGCAACATGGACACAGATGTGAAGTGGGTTAAGGAGCAGAAAGTTTAACAGACAAAAAAAGAAAGAAGAGAGAGAGAGAAAGCTTCCTCGTGCTGAGAAAGTGGGTTGCCCAAGAGAGGGTTTCCCTTCATTCAGTTTTTTATTAGGATAGAGTATTTCTGTTTTTGAATTCCATATCAGAATTCTATCTTCAAATCTCCCTTTGCATGCAAAAGTCAAAGTTGTCTATTAGTTCGTTAGAACTTAAAACAATTTGCGAATGTTTAACCTTTCTCCCTCCCTCCCTCCCTCCCTCCCTTCCTTCCTTTTTTCCTTCTTTCTTTTGGCAGAGTCTCACTCTGTTGCCCAGGCTGGAGTGCAGTGGCACAATCTCAGCTCACTGCAACCTCTGCCTCCCGGGTTCAAGCAATTCTCCTCCCTCAGCCTCCCGAGTAGCTGGGGTTACAGGCACCCACCACCACACCCAGCTATTTTTTGTATTTGTAGAGACAAGGTTTCACTATATTGGCCAGGCTGGTCTCGAACTCCGAACTCCTGACCTTAAGTGATTCGCCCACCTTGGCTTCCCAGCGTGCTGGGATTGCAGGCATGAGCCACTGCACCCGGCCAGAATGCTTAACTTTTGTATTCTTTCATTTCAGAACTTGAAAAATCCAAGAAGATATGCCCATTATATTGGTATAAGTTTGCTAAAACTTTCTTGATCTGGAATTGTTCTCCCTCTTGGTTAAAATTGAAAGAGTTTGTCCATAGGATTATAAGGGCACCATTTACTGATCTTTTCCTTATCATATGCATAATTTTAAACGTATGTTTTCTGGCCTTGGAGCATTATCCAATGAGTAAACAAACTAACAATCTTCTCGACATTGGAAACCTGGTAAGACTCTCACTACATTATTTTCATTTGTAGTTTCTTAGTTATCATTGAACTTTTCTTGGTTCATCATTATTCCCATTATTTTATTCTGTAACTCCAATATGTTGCAATATGCATAATTATTGAATGAAGCATTGTGTTTATGCTTTATCCCTCCAAGCCCTGCTTTGTAAATGTTCTTCTCATTGAATAGTTTTACAGCTGGAATTTAAAATTCCCCAGTTTAAATTTGGGATTCCTAGCCAGATGCTTGGCAGTTACATTACATGGAAATTATTTATTGCCCCTCCCTTCCCAAATATACAGTCTCTTGGTACCATTAGCTCATAGATCAGAGAAGGGCAGAGGTGAAATAACAGGCACCTGACTCCTGAATTCTTAATTCTGATTAAAAGAGCAGTTGGCCCTCTCTGTTCTAACCATGTATCTTTGCCCAGGATTGGAACTTACCATTTTAGCCTGGTATTTTTGAGACTCACCGGTCCTTTTTCACATACAATGCAAAAGACAAAACATATTCCTGTGAGTTTAAAAATAAGTCACATTCAAGCAAATGTATATTGTTTAAATGTATTTTCTTTCACCATTGTTGTTGTTTAGTTGCTTGGTACTAATAAAAACAGCCAAACTGCTAGAAGTTTCAAATTATACATTTATTTGGTACCAAAACAGCAATTTAGTGATTTCTGCCAGTACAGTTTTTAAAGGACAGCTTCCATAGGTTCATGTTATGTTTTTTCAGAGGTTGAAAAATTAAATATCGTATCATGTACTCTGTACCTCAAAAATAACTATTCAAAATTGAAAGCTCTTCACCCTGAAATATTCTTTTGTTTTCTTCGAGGATGAATTTTATTAAAATAATAAAAGATTCTGTATATAGTGTTTGACATTAGATTGTTAAATAAAATGTATGAGTCTGTCCTTACAATGCAGACTCTGCAACTAACCAGATCTTGACAGAGAAGCTGTGAAGAATGTGACAGTGACAAGTAAACAGTGTGTGTTACAGATTTTGTGTGTGCAGATTCTGATACAGCTATTGGAATCATATTCTCACCCATGTATTTGGTTTTGATTTAGGTTTTCATTGGAATTTTCACAGCAGAAATGATTCTTAAAATAATTGCAATGCATCCATATGGGTATTTCCAAGTAGGTTGGAACATTTTTGATAGCATGATAGTGTTCCATGGTTTAATAGAACTTTGTCTAGCAGATGTTGCAGGAATGGCTCTTCTTCGATTATTCAGGATGGTAAGTGGAATCCAATACCTAACTTTTATTTGATCAAAGTTTATCTCAGTGTCTGCAGACATAAAATGGGGCTACAGTAATACCTGTCCCATTGGGACACTGGAAGTATTAAATGAATTGATTAGTATATAAAGAGTTTGTTGCCAAGGAAAGAGTAAGCAGTCTCCAATGCTGTTATTTGACCACAGTGTTAAATGAAATAATGCCATATATGCAGCAAATTTGAGATACAGTTTTAGGAAGCAGGGTCAGGGTAACTGAGTACATTTTGGAAAGCAAGAAAACGAGGAGTCTCCAAAGTAGAATGCTAATATGTCACCAAGAAGCCGAAATAAGGTGAATATTTCTAAATGTCAGGTATAAAGGAAGACCAGTCAGGCCAGCAGAATGTTATTATGATAATTATTAGGTAAAAATTAGTGTATGTCTATGGGGTAGGGTAATGGTGAGACTCAGAAAATTAAACAAGGGAATGATGTTATGAGAATAATGTTTATTGAAATGATATACTTTAGATGAGTTATACATGGTCACATTCTGGTGACAGGTTGAAGGAATGTAGCAGGAACTAAGAACAATTAAGTCCATTTAATCTTATTCTAATGGTTACTTCCTAGAGGGCAGCTCATTCAGAATCCTATCTTAGATCCTCATCCATAACCTTTTCTAATGAATAAGAGAAATATATACAGGATGTTGTCACCAAATTTATGGATGAAACAACACTGACAATTGCAGAAGATGTGCTAAAAGATAGTATCAAAATATTTTAAAGGCTAGTAATAGACTGAATTTAAGATGATTAATTTTTTTCATAGATAAATGTAAGATCTCACTCTTGAGTTCAGAAAGACAGCTGAACATAGAAAAAGTCAAGAAGTGAGGCCAGGAATTTGGAACCAGCCTGGGCAACATAGTGAGACTCCACTTCTAAAAAAGAAATAAAAAATTAGTCATAGTGGTGGTTCATGTCTGTAGTGTCAGCTACTCAGGAGGCTAAGGTGGGAGGATCACTTGGGCCCAGGAGTTGGAGGCTGCAGTGAGCCATGATTGTGCTTCTGCACTCAGTCTGGGTGACAGAGAGAGATTCTGTCAAACAAACAAAAAAAAAATTGAAAAGAAAGTGTCAGGAAGGTATAGCCTATATAAAAATGATGTATGAGATCTAGTCGACGGTAAGTTTACTGTGATATAGTGACCAAAAATATTAAGGTAATCTTGTTCTGTATAAATAGAAATTTTAAAAAATCTAGTAAAAGGAAGGGGACTATTCAAAATAAACCTAGAATGTTGTGTTTGGTCTTTGACGTGTTATTTTAAAAGGGAAATACATGATAGTACCTTCATCAGAATCCATTGGATCCTGAAAGACTTTCACTATCATTTTCATGTCAATGTATGGAAAAAATGTGAAAAAATATTCAATATATTGTGTAAAGCAAAAACAAACAATGCATACTTGCCCTAACAGTTAATAAAATATAAAGCTAGAGGAATTGTAACAGTATAATGCTTAATGGGAATTGGCAAATACATCAGTAGAAGAGGATATGTATAGACTGAGTATACAAAATTATAGAATATTTAAGATGTATTAAGAATTTTTCACAAAATGAATGTTCAGTAGTTAATATTAATAATGCTTAAAACTCTAAAGGCTATGTATGTGTATGCATATAACGCTGTACCTTGTAATATACACTGATCAAGTTTTTTGTCATTTGTTTCTTGTCTTGATTTTACATTGCTCTATTAGCTGAGAATTTTCAAGTTGGGAAAGTATTGGCCAACATTCCAGATTTTGATGTGGTCTCTTAGTAACTCATGGGTGGCCCTGAAAGACTTGGTCCTGTTGTTGTTCACATTCATCTTCTTTTCTGCTGCATTCGGCATGAAGCTGTTTGGTCAGAATTATGAAGAATTTGTCTGCCACATAGACAAAGACTGTCAACTCCCACGCTGGCACATGCATGACTTTTTCCACTCCTTCCTGAATGTGTTCCGAATTCTCTGTGGAGAGTGGGTAGAGACCTTGTGGGACTGTATGGAGGTTGCAGGCCAATCCTGGTGTATTCCTTTTTACCTGATGGTCGTTTTAATTGGAAATTTACTGGTAAGTAGTCAATTCTTTTACATTTTCCTTGAAAACTGGTATAAGGTAGTTTGGTATTTTCATGATGTGCATTGATGGGATCTAATGGTCTGTAACTGTGGTAGTCCAATAGAGTAACCCACCATCCAGATGTGGTCATTATCAACTGGTATATGATTAGTCCCATTTGAAATGTGCTGTCAATGTAGAATATGCACCAGATTTGAAGTCTTACACAAAAATTGATGTGAACTATTTCATTAATAATTTTTATATTGAATGCTTTTTTTAATGATAATTCAGTAGGTCCTCCTTATGCTCAGTTGCACTGTATGTGGTTTCAGTTGCCTGTGGTCAGCCATGGTCTGAAAACATCCAGTGGAAAATTCCAGAAATATAAAACTCATAAGTTTTAAATTGCATGTCATTCTGGGTAGTGTAATGGAATCTCCTGCCATACCACTCTGTCCTGCTCTGGGCATGAAACATTCCTTTGTCTAGCATATTCATGCCGTATACGCTACCTATTGGTCCTTTAGTAGCTGTCTGGGCTGTCAGATCATGTAGTATGCATGGGGTTTGGTACCATCCTCTGCTTCTGGCATCCACTGGGGGTTTTGGGATTTATCTGCCCTGAATAAGGGGGGACTACTGTATTTGTATTTAACTAAATACAAATACTGTTAGTTAAATACAAATACAATAGTCTCCCTTTATTTATTTGTATTTAGTTAAATATATATTTAGTTAAATACAAATATGTTTGTATTTATTGTATACAAATTGTATATTGTATTTAACTAAATATATTTGTTAAATAAAATGTATTAGTAAAATTAATTTTGCCTGTTTTTCTGTGCTTTCTATGTGGCCACTGGAAATGTAAAATTGCATATATGATTGCATCATACTTCCATTGGATAGCACTAGCTTCTAACCTTGTTACTCAATGTAATATTGGCATCACGTGGGAGGCGGTTAGAAATACAGACTCCCAGACCCCAATTCCAGACCTATGCAAGCATAATCTACATTGTAACACTGTTCTCAGGTGATTTGTGTGCCCATTAAATTTTAAGAAGCACTTAAATGTAACATTGCCATCAGTCTTTTCCTGGCATTGGAATTACTTGGGGAATTAATAAAAATATGCTGATGCCTAGAATCCATTCTTAGAGATTCTGATTTTATTGGTATGTGGACATGACCTGGTCATCAGGATTTTTTGAAAATCTTCAGTTGATTAAATTGTGTAGTCAAGATTGAAAACCACTGGTCTATAAAAATGTTATGCATTAACTAAGAGAGAAAGCCTTCACTTATAAGTTTCCTAATAACTGAAGTGTTTTTAATGAATTAAATAAGTAGCTTTCACTGCATCTATGGAAAAGGTATGGCTTATTAAAACAATGATTCTTACGGGAATACAAGACTTGGTATTTTCTTTTTACTCATGTCATAAAGATCAAGTACATTTTCCAAAAGACTGAAAAAAAATTGCAGGTTAGACTCAATTTTACCTGTCCACATTGCTTGTGTTTCACCTTGAGAAGACCCTTTTCATACAATTATCACATTGGCATTGTATTTAATTGTTAGTGTACTTCTCTATCTTCTTTATTAAACTGTAAGCACCATGAGAGAAAGGACCATAGCTCTCCTCTTTATTATAAAACCTAGAACGGTGCCCAACATGTAAAAAATACTTCAATATCTTCTGCTCTTTGTGGTTATAGTAGTACACTTTTCATTCCCAGTGATATAAAACACCACTCTAACTGGCTGAAACAAAAAATGATCATATATATCAGCATACATAACTCATAACTCAAAATATCAGAGATAGATCTTGCTTCAGTTTGGGTGTGACACAAGTGATTAAATGGGATCATTACGGAGAGGTCTTTGTAGATCTCGATTCTGTTTTTCTCTGTGCTCCTTGCTAGCTAGTATCCTCTGTTTTATCAAGATGGCTGCTGCAGTCTAAAGCCTCATATCTTTGTATTATATCAGGTCTAATAGAGGAAAGAATTTCTTTTCTAGAAGCCACAGCCGATTTTTCCTATTATCTCATTAGCTGAATCACATGCCCATTCTTAACTAATCTCCATTGCCCAGGGTGTGGAATGCATTTATTATGTTAAACTGTACATAGCTCTCTCTTACAGCTGGAGATGGGATAAGATCAAACCCAAATCCTATGTCTAATAAGAGGATAAGTGTAATTTCCTAAATAAATTTTATGTTTCTGTTTCCAAAAGGAAGAGTTATGGCTGTTGAGGAAAGCAACAACAACACACACATACACATAATTCAAAGAGAAAGAAGCAGAAATACTGAGGCATTATATATATATGTGTGTGTGTGTGTGTGTGTGTGTGATGTATATATACATATATGTATGATATAACATATAAATATATAATAAATATATTTGCCTAAACATTCCTGCTTCTTTGATTTTGAACTCCAATCTGTTTCTATTTTTTGTTGTTTCTACTAACCAGAAACTTCATCAATGTGCAGAGGGATTCTAGGATAAATGGAGTTACATAAACCTCCATTTCCAATTTATTGGCCATCATATTTCTTGGCTCACTAAATCCTTCCAGCTTAATTTTCCTCAGCAGTCATCCAACTGTGAAACATCATGATAGTGGCAGTAGAATAAGTAGAAGAGGGAAGAATATAAGGAGATAATCTTTAAAGCTGTTGACCTTTTTAACCTCCACACTTCTAATGTGGGTTGGTGTAAAAGGAAGGTATTTCACATTTTAAAAAATTAATTTTGTCTTACTCATCTAAGAAAACTCAGCAGTGATTTTAAGCCTTATGCAGAAACCTTACAAAAAAATTATTATATGCCAAAGGAAATGAATTGGTTTTTAAATAGTTCTGTCTTGTTGAGTTGTAGAAAAAGCAAAGTTCAGAATCAAAGAAACATAGGTTCAAATTTCAGTTATATCACTGTATTAGTCCATTCTCATGCTGCTAATAAAGACATACTGGACACTGGATAATTTATAAAGTAAAGAGGCTTAATTGACTCACATTTACATAGGGTGAAGGAGACCTCAGGAAACTTACAATCATGGCAGAAGGAGAAGCAGGCTTGCTCTTCTTCACATGGTGGCAGCAAGGAGAAGTGCATAGTGAAGCAGGGGAAAGCCCCTTATAAAACCATCAGATCTTCTGAGAACTCACTCACTATCATGAGAATAGCATGGAGGTAACCACCATCATGATTCAATTACTTCCCTCCAAGTCCCTCCCATAATACATGAGGATTATGGAAACTACAATTCAAGATGAGATTTGGGTGGAGACACAGCCAAGCAATATCATTCCACCCCTGGCCCTTCCCAAATCTCATATCCTCACATTTCAAAACACTATCATGCCTTTCCAAAAGTCCCCCAAAGTCTTAATTCATCCCAGCATTAACTTAAAAGTCCAAGTCCACAGTCTCATCTGAGATAAGATAAGTCCCTTCCACCTATGAGCCTGTAAAATCAAAAGCAAGTTAGTTACTTACTAGATACAATGTGGGTAAGGAATTGGATAAACACACCCATTCCAAATGGGAGACACTGGCCAAAACAAAGGGGGTACAGCCGCCATGCAAGTCTGAAATCCAATAGGGCAGTCATTAAACCTTAAAGTTCCAAAATGATCTCCTTTGACTCTGTGTCTCACATCCAGGGCATGCGGATGGAAGAAGTGGGTTCCCATGGCCTTGGATAGCTCCATCCCTGTGTCTTTGTAGGGTACAGCCCTGATACCAGCTGCCTTCACAGGCCAGTGTTAAGTGCCTATGGCTTTTCCAGGTGCAGTGCAAGCTGTCAGTGGACCTACCATTATGGGGTCTAGAGGACAGTGACCCTCTTCTCACAGCTCCACTAGGCAGTGCCCCAGTGGGGACTCTGGGGGCTCCAACCCTACATTTCTTTTCCACACTGCCACAGCAGAGGTTCTCCATGAGAGCTCTGCCCCTGTAGCAAACTTCTGCCTGGACATCCAGGCATTTCCGTACATCCTCTGTAATCTTGGTGGAGATTCCCAAATCTCAATTCTTCTTTGCACCAGCAGGCTCAACACCACATGGAAGTTGCTCAGGTTTGGGGCTTGCACACTCCAAAGTGATGGCCTAAGCTATACCTTGGCCCCTTTTGGCCACAGCTGGAACAGCTGGGACACTGGGCACCAGGTCCCTAGGCTGCACACAGCAGGGGGACCCTGGGCCTAGACTGCAAAACCATTTTTTCCTCCTAGGCCTGTGCCTTGTTATGGGAGGGGCTGCTGCCAAGGTCTCTGACATGCCCTGGAGACATTATCCCCATTGCCTTGGTGATTAATATTTGGCTCCTCATTACTTGTGCAAATTTATGCAGCCAGCTTGAATTTCTCTCCAGAAAATTGGTTTTTCTTTTCTACTGCATCATCTGGCTTCAAATTTTACAAATTTTTATGCTCTGCTTCTTGAACACTTTGCCACTTAGAAATTTCTTCTGCCAGATACCTGAAATCATCTCTCTCAAGTTCAAAGTTCCAGGGATCTCTAGGGAAAGGGCAAAAAGCCACCAGTCTCTGCCAAAGCACAGCTAAAGGAGTCACTTTCACTCCAGTTCTTAACAAGTTTGTCATATCCATCTGAGACCACCTTAGCCTGAACTTTGTTGTCCATATCACTATGAGCATTTTGTTAAGACCATTCAACAAGTCTCTAGGAGTTCCAAACTTCCCACATCTTGCTGTCTTCTTCTGAGCCCTCCAAACTATTCCAACATCTGCCTGTTACCCAGGTTGCTTCCACATTTTCGGGTATCTTTACAGCAGTGCCCCATTCTCTGCAGTATCAATTTACTGTATTAGTCCATTCTCATGATGCTAATAAGGGCGTAACCAAGGCTGGATAATTTACAAAAGAAAGAGGTTTAACTGACTAACAGTTCCACAGGACTTGGGAGGCCTCAGGAAACTTAAAATCACGGTGGAAGAGGAAGCAGGCATGTCGTTCTTCACATTGCAGCAGCAAGAAGTGGAGAGCGAAGGTGGGGTAAGCCCCTTATAAAACCATCAGATCTTGTGAGAATTCACTCACTACCGTGAGAACAACATGGAGGTAACTGCCCCCATGATTCAGTTACTTCCCACCGATTCCCTCCCACAACATGTGGGGATTATGAGAACTACAATTCAAGATGAGATTTGGATGGGAGCAAAGACAAACCATTTCAATCACTTAATAAATAAGTGTCTTCGTGCATATTACGCAGCCTCTTTGAACCTGACCATACTTAATGGAGGAATGAACATAATAATACTTGCCTTACAGAGTTATTATAACTTAAATGTAATCACCTAGCATCCTATAAGTAATTCATAAATTACATAAATCATTTCTTTACACTGTAGAAAAATTTAACCCCTATATCTTTACCAGATTTTTGTTAGTTATTTAATATTATTAACAAGTTTTAGTTGGGCAAATTTTAATTTCATTCCAGGTGTTTTACTTGTGATTTAGTTAATTGTCACCAAGTGAAATATAGTATCTGACTGGTTACATAAACCAAACACTGAGGGATAGAAACATGAAAATAAAAGAAAGAGAAAACTTAATACAAAATTCAGTTGCCTTTTAAAAATAAAAAATATGATCATAGATACATATGTTATTCCATATATATTTGTATAATCCCAAATTAAATATATGTTAAGGTGTAACTCAAGAAATTTAAAATTAAATAGCCTCAATACATGTTAAATTCCTTCATACCTGTTTATTTGTTGATTACAAATCAGAAAGTAATTACTTAAATCTTGAACGTTCTTCCTCTTTCATGCTGCTTGATTTTGCTATGAGTTGCTCAGTTCTCACTCAATTTATGGATATCTTTGAGGGGCAAGAAAACAAAATTCAGGGGAATTTTGTATAAAGTTTTGTTTTATACACATTATTTCACCTTTTCTCTCTTAACACAAAATTAATAAATATATGTTTTTAATCTGGTTACAGATTCTGTGACTAGAATAAAGTTACTCTGAGTTTATATAATACAAATCTCTGCATTTTCTGCTCTCTTTTTTGTTAATGCTCAAATTAGAAGTAGTAATCAGTTGTCTGTAACTTGTGCCACTTACACAGCCTGTCTTTTCCTTTAAATCCTTAAAGAGAGTAGGCTATTTTTAATTCAGACCACATCTGAACAAAGTGGTAGCATTTGTTAGTGTTATAAAATTCTTATCTTATATTACAGTTTCAGAGCACTCAGCACTTTTAAGATTACGTTCATTTTTAGGCATTGAACATTTTCACTATATATATATATATATATATATATATATATATATATGAATGTATGTGTGTATATTTGTGTGCATGTGTGTCTAAGATATAAGAAACCTTTGATGTAATTTCCTTAAAATATGATTAATATAGCATAAACTTTTTCTTGTTCAAATCCTAGCACAAAATCTATTTTTTATTCATTCTATAATCAATTATTTTTTTAAATAAATATTTGTTTATTACCTATTTTGTGCTTAGCAGGGTGCTGGTTGTCTAATTAAGAGAAAACATGGTTTTTGTTCATATGAAGCTTACAGTCATGAAACACACTAACAGCCTTCCCTTATTTCACACTGTGCCTAATACTTAGCCAAACAATAGAAGGAAAGGAAACAACTGACTGTCTTAAATTATATCTGGTCTCACCGTCTTATATCACGAAACTGTTGTCCTTTGAGAATGATAGAGTTGCTAATAGTGTGGCTCCTATGGGGGCCATGGAGGTCCTGCCTAGATTATCTATAAGTAACCCTCATTGCCAAAGGAGACGCTAGTGGGAGAACAGAAAGGATCAAAGGTTACATAGATTAGACCTAAGTCTGCTTTATTTCTTTATTTCTGAAGCTATTAGCATTTGATCATTGTCCTTTCTGTTTTAGTTTTTCTCTTCTGAGAATCTTTCATTGTGGATTATAAAAGATATCTGCCATTTTTTCAGAAGCTCTAACCCACAAAACATTTCCCATATTGATATATCTTATAACCAAAATTTTATTGCTATGCTAAAACTATGGATAAGATTATCTATTTGATGACTTTATTCACTGCAAAATACTTTGATTTTTCTATACAAGTTTTATTTGAACCTTCTCTATTCCTAAGAAATAGGAAGATCTAGATAAAGAGAAGTAAATGTAACCCATTAGGATTAAACACTATTAGGTGGGAAGTTCTAATTATCCCAGATGTGCATGTCCATGAGAAAACGAGTAATTATTGGAGTGTTTGAGAAACTCAACTGTTCACATAGATCTAAAATTTTGAAAGAAGTTTCAAAATATGAGTCTTTGGAGATGCTCACATACTTATTTTATCTACACATAAATAGTCAGCCTAATTATCCAAAACTGTAATATATGTCTTACAATTATAAACAAGTTTAAAATCTGATTCTCTGGAAAGTGATTAGTACTTGATCATATTTCTAAGTGATAGTAAAAGTCAAAATATACACTATCTTTGAGTTAAAAATAAGTTACAAGTATTAGGAATGAGTCTTCCATCACTCATCTGTTTCTTGTTTGACCAAATTTACTACAACAGATAATCAACTAATCTTCCTAGCATCTGTGTTTTCATCCCACAAAAGCCATTAGATATGGTATTCAGGACCATGGATAGCTCTTTCCCCATATCATTCTTCCTGGGTTTGCAGAATTCTTACATGTTTTCCTGGAACAGGGCTGAAGTGAAGTGAGCTGCCTGGAAAAACAACTTATTTGCTCACCTTGGGTGAGACAGCTTGACTCAGTGAGAAAATAAGCTTTGGAATAAAGCAGACTTGGGTCTAATCTATGTAACCTTTGATCGTTTGATATTTGACATCTGTAAACCTTGCCTTTTTCATCTGTAAAAGAGAAATCATATTGCATAGGATGTCATGAGCTTAAAATAAATTCTTGCTATACAAATCCCTAGCACGGCACCTGACACACTGTTTATTCCCTGTGGTAGATGGATAAGAACTGACTAGTACTGTAGTTCATATGCTTCATTTTCAAATCTCAGGTCAGCCTTTTTGGGTCAAATTTATTTTTTAAGTTAACATATAAAATTGTATGTATTTATGGTGTACAAGGTAATGTTTTGAAGTAGACATACATTGTGGAATGGATAAATATGGATAATTAACAAATGCATTACTTCACATGGTTATCATTTTTATGGTGAGAACACTTAACCCATTTATGCCAGGAGTTGCAATTTTTGTGTGAAAAATCAACCTTGGTGATGACCTTGAGCAATAGGATATAAATAACTCCCACAAGCTTAGCCTTCCAATAATGGAATACTAGGCATAAATGGGTTAAGTGTTCTTTCACACTCTGGAAGTAGAGAGCAGAATGGTGGTTACCAGAAGTTGGGGTGGTTAGGGGAAAGTGGAGATTGAGGACCTGTTGCTCAAAGGACACATAATTACAGTTAAATAGGAAGAATAAGTTCAAAAGATGCATTGTACAGCATGGTGACTACAGTTATTAATTACAATGTATTGTATTCTTGAAAAATGCTAGCAGAGTAGATGTTAAATGTTCTCAAGTCAGTTTTGTAAACAAACTTTTCATTACTTAAAATGAAACAAAATGAGATACATTTAGCCTCATTTTACTTCCTTATTTAGGTACTTTACCTGTTTCTGGCATTGGTGAGCTCATTTAGTTCATGCAAGGATGTAACAGCTGAAGAGAATAATGAAGCAAAAAATCTCCAGCTTGCAGTGGCAAGGATTAAAAAAGGAATAAACTATGTGCTTCTTAAAATACTATGCAAAACACAAAATGTCCCAAAGGACACAATGGACCATGTAAATGAGGTATATGTTAAAGAAGATATTTCTGACCATACCCTTTCTGAATTGAGCAACACCCAAGAATTTCTCAAAGATAAGGAAAAAAGCAGTGGCACAGAGAAAAACACTACTGAAAATGAGAGCCAATCACTTATTCCCAGTCCTAGTGTCTCAGAAACTGTACCAATTGCTTCAGGAGAATCTGATATAGAAAATCTGGATAATAAGGAGATTCAGAGTAAGTCTGGTGATGGAGGCAGCAAAGAGGTAAGATGTTTAAATATCCTGATTGCTTAGTGGTGATTTATAGTATTGTTGATAAGGAAGTAAATCAGCGCCGAAGTTCCACAGCCAGATTATCCACTCAATTCTAACTCCATCACTCCTAGCTCCACCACTCTTAGCCTCTGACTTTATGCTTTTGATCAAATTACTTAAACTTTTCAAGCTTCAGTTTTATCATATTTAAATGAGGCTAAAATGGCATTTACTCCATGCGGGGGGGGGCAGGTGATAGTGCATAGAACAATACCTAGTAAAGAGTAAGCACTTAGGAAACATTAGATGATATAATTGTGACATTCTATAAATTAATAACCAGGCAGTTTGAGGATGCTGAAAAGTATACTGAGGAAACCAAAGTTTTCAAAATCAAGGTGTATGATTTAAGAAATCACTAAATTTCCATGGATTTCATAATCTTAAAATGGGAGATTGAATTAGAAGAGTGCTACAATTCCTTCTTCCTTGCTAGAATTCAAGATTTGAGTCAGATCATTTCTGCCCATATTTGGACATTATAATTAAGTTGGACTAAAGGAATTTTTAAAACCTCCCAGTTTGGATTGTGAACAGTTGGTAGCTTTGTAACGCACTGGCTTTAAAAAAATCAGGGTCACATTCAAAGAAGGGTAGATACTGTTGTTCACTCAGCTTCTAAAATATACACCCTACTGGAAACAGTCTTATTGTCTCCATTTGCAAGCAGCATTGTGTTTTAGAAGGAGGTGTAATTTCATAGAAAGCTACACCTACAGACATCACATCTGCACAAGGGCTTTTTACCTTGGACCGCACTGGGGAATCATTTCAGATCACTCAGGGGCACTGGAGGGTCAGGGAATGTCTCTTTACAGGTCCCCATCACCTCTGGCACCATCTTGTTTCCCAGACCTCTTCTGTTTTGGCAGATGCTCTCTACAATAACTTCACAAATTGTCTTCTAACAGGAATTCAGTTTCAATTATCCAAGGTCTTTCCATCACCTACTAAAGCCATCTTTATTTTAGTTAGAGAAACGTTTTTAATCCACATGCCCAATAGTCTAAGATTCATTTACCTTTTAAATTAATAGTAATGACTATAAAACAGGCATAAATTCTTACTCAGCACACTTCTCAATTTTCATTAACGATTTTGATTACCATCCATTTCTGGGTGAAATTGCTATTTACCACCGCACAACATGTTGGAGTGTTGCTGAAAACTTCATGCTAATCTCCTTAGAAATTCTGGAGTATGAAAATACATAGGAAAGCTGTAACTTTAAATAACTGTAAATATTGAAATTGCAGTTGTTATTTATGCTGCGTAGTTATTTGGTCTTGTTGGTTGATTAACTACTCACAAAAGATGTATTCATTTATTTATATATTTAGTTATATATTTAGTTAGATGCTTTCTAGATTGTGTAGCCCATGACTACTTAGGATGTTGATATACCCACAGCCAAAAATAAAACACAAAAATATTATAAATGATCTGATAATTCAGAGATACACTGTCTTGTTTCTTTGGTATCTGTACTTCCAGCCTATTTTTATTAAAAATATGCATATATCTTTACATATTATAAAAATAACATCAAAATTCACATCGTATTTTGTAACTTGTATTTTTTGTAATGCAGAAGTATATCATGGTCACTTTCTTATGCCATTAAGTAATCTTCTATCAAAATAAATGATTTATAATTTGAGTCTTGATTTATTTGTAAAATTAGAAAAATACCTACTCACAGGTATTTTGGAAAAATCACATCAAATAGGATATGTACAAGGCTTTTTACAAGTCTTTAAAAATATAAATGTATGATGTATAATTTTAATTACTCAGTGTCAAATATTATATTTAAATTACTTAACGCCTAGTCTCAAATAAATATATTGCTACAGATTTTATTTCATTAGAAATAAATAATATATAAAAGTAATGGAAGTAAAAAAGAATAATATTCTGCTGGATACTTTACTTTTTTTAATTGAGCACTATAATGATTTACTGACAATTGACCACGTAAGGACTAAAGCAAAAAAAGCTTTCTAATTGTATTTCCTTGACCCTTACTGTGTATAAGTCCAAGAGGTAGGACAAAATATTGATAATTTCTTTTTTTTTTTGGCACTCGACTTTACCTAGATTTTTCTCTTAATTTTTACGAAATAAGATTGGTTTCATTCCAAATGTTAAAATACACTTGCCTTCATTTTTATTTTAATTAGAAAATATTACTTACATGCTATTAACCTTAGAATCTTGGTGATTTTAAAGAATGATTTACGGTATACTTATTTTAAAATAAAGTAAAATATTGTGAGAAAATAATTTTAAATAAAGGCAAAGAGTATCATTTGCACTATTACCTGTGTAAAGCAATGACCACCTTATTCTACCCAGCCTTGAACTTCAGTCAAAAGCAGAGTGAGAAAGAAGGTCAATTCTGCATCTGGGTGCTTTTTGTAAGGCTGTGCCCCTTTCCCAGGCCTGTCCTTATCCCTATTTCTTGTGCCTTTCCCTCATTTTACTTCATGATAAATCCCATCCTATGATGACATACATAAGACCATCTTATGGTCTGAATTTTACAATGAAACCTAGGTGCACTATTATCTACCCATCTTTAGCATCAAGGAATGATTTGTTTTGATTCTACTCACCTAATTGAAGTAGCATACATGGGAAACTTGTGACTTCAAGAAAACTTTGGAACGCAAATCCTTTTGTGAATTGGAGACAGCCTATACATCTTTAAGAAGCAAAGTGTTATAAACTAAACATTAATTTTAATCTAAATGTTATTTTAGTTTAAAATAAGTATCATACAATATTTTTTGAACTTCACCTCTTACCAATATGTATGCATTTTAATCTCAGTCATGAAATTGGCCGAAAGTCTTTTAAACTTAATAATATTATTTCTGTATAAAATTTTTCTTACTTCTGAAAATGAAATAAACTTTGACCACCGTGGGTAAATGAAACTTTAATCACAACTTTTTTGGTGGGACTTCACCTTTTAGAAAATAAAGCAATCTAGCTCATCTGAATGCAGTACTGTTGATATTGCTATCTCTGAAGAAGAAGAAATGTTCTATGGAGGTGAAAGATCAAAGCATCCTAAAAATGGTAAGAAAATGTTGTTAATCTTGCTGGGAAACTAATTTGAATTATAAGTTGTCAAAATGTCTATGTTCCATATCCAGTATGTCAGTCAATTGACTGAATCTTTGTACATTTCTTAATATTCATGTTAAATATATAAGTGGCACCATTACAATTTGTTTTCCTCTGACAGTTATAGGCCATTTTTATACGAGTAACTTAAATATTGGCCCTATTTCATGAGATCTAAGAACACTTCATTTGACTTCAACATATATAGGTATATGTGTGCATGTGTATGTGTATACACACACATCTCAGTGCTGCTTTAACTATACTGATTTTCTGTTTTACTCCTAAATTGTTCTCTGTTCTAAAGCACACAGTGGTATAGCTACCAGTATAAAATCAAATATGAATATTATGTATTTTTGTCCAATATTACTTACAGCATGAAAAATGTGTTTTGGAATCACCATTATCAATAATATTCCACTGCCACAATACTACTCATAGTATAATTTAACACAAGACAAAATTCTAAAATAAAATGTTTTGGCTTTAAACTCCGCCTACCTCCATATCTTCATTTTGTCACCTGCATATCAACATCTTCTCCAGCCTCAGATTTCCATTTTGCTAACCCTTTCGGCCAGAGCACAGAGTGCAGCCCCGTACATATGTACTCTACCCACAAAGTACTCCACAGTCCATGTTACTTCTGTAATAGTCTCAATAAAAATTCCCATTTCCATGCCACCTAAGAACTGGAATCAAAGCAATTAATTTGATTTAACTAATTTTATGCCTCTTAACATCTCATAAGTATTTATGTTTTTAAACAGGAATGCATATTATGTCATGTGAATCTTCAAAGAGTAAATTTTCAGGCATTATATCAAAATGTAACATTCAGAAGTGAGATATTTGTGTGTACTTTCTTTTGTAGTATTAGTGAATACCTATTCTCAGACTGTTTTGCAGAGTGACAAGATGTTCTAGGTCATTTCTGCCTTTCACAATGCCTTTCCTCTCATTACTACCAAACTCCTAAGTCCAGTTTTCCTTTTTCTGCTCAGTGATTACAGTGGTCACTACACCATGGGTAAAAATTAAATGTTTATAAATCAGAGACAACCTGGATTAGAATTTGTAAATAAATAATTTGTAAATAAATAAATAATTAACATAGTAGAAAGTTTCAGGTGTTTACTTTTTCATGAGTTTTCTAGATTGCTGTTCTTACCAGTTCAATCTTGACAGGTTGTGGACGCGGATCTTCACTTGGTCAAATCAGTGGAGCGTCCAAGAAAGGAAAAATCTGGCAGAATATCAGGAAAACCTGCTGCAAGATTGTAGAGAACAATTGGTTTAAGTGTTTTATTGGTCTTGTTACTCTGCTCAGCACCGGCACTCTGGTAAGTGAGCAGCCAGGGTGTTTGATACTTTGCTGGGGACAAATGTATCATGATTCTGTTAATTCAGAAAGTCAAAACCAGGATTAGATTTCCAAGGATATTTAGTATAGCACCAAATTTCATATTCTGTGATTTAAAATCTAAATATTGTACTTTCTTAGAAAGTTTATATATGCATCATTAATATTAAATTTAATATTGATTTTTAATATATTATTTTGCAATATTGAATTTCAAAATATATGAGTGACAGTGGGAAATGGAATGTGAATAGATACCGGATTCTTCTGATTTTAATGAAGTTTCATGTATGAAACATTTTAACGATTTGCACATCCAAAACTGCCATAATATGCTTGTATTTTGGTACCTATCAAAGGAAAGGGAACTATTGCATATGCTTTAAAGGATCTGTGAACTACAAATGTATTTGACCCTACAATCTTAATTCTGCACCCAGAATCTTAATTCTAAAAAAATTCTACAAATATCTGCACATTAAATGGTTCTACAAGGTAATTCACTGAAGAATGTTTTGTAATAACAGCAAAGGGTTAGCAAAGAAGGTCTGTAATAGCTGACTCTATACTATGAAAAATCATCCAATGGAAATCTGTGCAGCTATTTTAAAAATTCAGAAGCTATGTGCATATTACACTACAATTCATCAAGATATAGTAATAGGTGGAAAAAGAATGGTGTAGAATAAAGTGTATGGCACTCTGCCTTTTATGTAGGAAAGGAATAAAAATAGAATGTATATTGGTATTTGTTTGTATTTGATTAAAGAAGATCAGAGATCTTTTAAGGATAATTCTTATATACAAGATCTAGTTAACTGTGAGGTGCACAGAACACAGAAGATGGAGTCATGGTTGTGAACTGGACTTTGCTCTGCCTATATTTTTTAAATAAATTTTATGTTATTTACCACACATATTGAAAACTCTCCATGGGTGTGCAGAAGGAATGATTTTCACAATGTGAATGCATGTTTGTGACTTAGATTGAGAAACAGAACATTACCAGGATGCCAGAACAACACTCTTCCCCCTCAGTTAGTTCCCTACTCCACAAGGATAGCCAGCATGTGGACTTCAACTGCCATAGATTAGTTTTATCCATTTCAGACTTAATAAAAATAGATTCAAACTGTGTTACTTTTGTATTTCTTCTTCCTCTCATTTTGTTACAGCATCCCACTTCCTCATAATGATCAGGTCAATTATCCTTGCTGGTATAGTAACTTCTTTCTTTCTTACTAGTTGACTGGTACAAGAAATCAAAAATTGAGCAAATGACATCTAAGCTTGAATTTTAGTAGGAGACATACTATGTCTCCTAATGCCCTATTCTGGGAGCAAAGACCCCAGAGTCCACCTATCCTAAGGTTGAGAGAATGGGAAACACAAATACCCCCTAGTGGGCTTGCCAGATCCTCCATACTATGCCTTTCTCCATCACAGATTCTGCTAGCATCGTGGATCTTCATATGGCTCAAATGGAAAGGCTGCTTAGAATATAGTCAACCTATTTTAGTATCTTTTGTTGCATCATATTCTACTGAAAAATAGCAATCTTCTGCATCACCTGATAATGCATCTTTGGATCAATATTCCCAAGTGTGAAATTTTGCTTTCAAATCCTAAAGAGGCCTACCAGGCATTGTATCTCTTTCTTAGAGTAGGAGGCACACAAGTCTCTCTAAAGCATCTAGAGAACTTACCATTTCTTATTCATCAGGTCTGATTAACATGATATCATCAATATAATGAATCAATATGATGTTAACTCCTGTGGTGCTGGAGTTAACTGTGACCGCCATATCAACACATTATTCCTTTTATCCAGCTTCATATTCTATGCCCTTTGATCCAGCCTGTGGTAGGCTGATAAATGGTCCTCAAATATGTCCATGACATAATCCCCAGAACCTTTCAATGTTAACTTATATGGCAAAAGGGTCTTCGCAGATCTGATCAAGTTAAAGATGTTGAGACAGGGAGATTATTCTGAATTATCTAGCTGAGCCCAATATAATCACAATGGTTCCTGCAAAAGAGATACTGGAGGAGTTGGAGTCAGAAAAGAAGGTGATGTGAGGATAGAAGCAGAGACTGGGGTGTCGTCCTTTGAAGATAGAAGAATGCACCACAGGCCAAAGTGTATAAGCCGTCACTAGAAACTGAAAAAGGAAGGAACTGAGACCCCTCAGAGCCACCAAAAGGAACTAGCCTTATCACCTCAATTTTAGCCCAGTGATTTCTGACATCAAGAATGAGAGTATATAGAGTTGTGTTGTTTTTAAGCCACTAAATTTGTGGTAATCTGTTACAGTCACAATAGGAAACTAATAAGCAGCCCTCTCTAGATCCACTCCCAGGAAAGCTCCTCCATTTCCTGCTAGTACATGTTTCTAGGTCCTGCATAGGTACC
This sequence comes from Symphalangus syndactylus, assembly GCF_028878055.3. NCBI lineage: Eukaryota > Metazoa > Chordata > Mammalia > Primates > Hylobatidae > Symphalangus > Symphalangus syndactylus. The sequence continues at coordinate 34,920,387 of NC_072431.2, forward strand.
AAGTTTTCTGGTATATAATCCTTCTCCTTCCTTAGCAATCTTAGTACTTCCCAGGCCACTGTATGAAGACAGTTGTCTCTATTTATACATCAGGTGGCCAGGAGAGGAGGTAGAGGTAGACCTTAAAGAGTTTTTAAGAGACACCTACCCTATGTAGGCCTCTTCATAATCCTCAAGAAAGACTCAATTCAGCTTGATCTTTTGGGGAGGCTCTGGAGCCCAGACTGCACCACACAATTTCACCTTGAGTGACTCAAGGCAGCTGGCATTTATATCTCTATTCCACTCAGCCGTTGATTGTGCTGGGTCCCTCTAGGAGTGGAAACATTGCCTCTCAGGTGGGGTGGCTCTTGTTTAGCAGAGGCAGTTCTCCAGAGAGGGCTTCAGTTGTGTGTAATCAAGCAACACTCGGTTGCTGTGGAATAGATACACCAGTAAAGGAGTTCTTGGTGGGCAACTCCAGCATCTACTACAGTATTCAACATGTACTTGAAAAGCATGTGTCATGTGATGTAGCTAGGTGCAATTATAGTTTGTTATTTCCATTGTTCCCATCTACAATGGGAGTCTTAGTGATATAGCAAAGATGTTTTTCTTTGATTGGCTATAGATACAATGTGTTAAATCATCCCACTATGATTGCTTTTTTTTTCTAAATCTTCTTTTAGTGTCATCAGTTTTGCTTTATATATTTTGATGACCCATTATTTTGGACATACAGATGTACACTTGTAGTAGCGATCCCCCTATTATTATGAACTATCCTAAGTTATGTATCTTGCCTAATTTGATACTAGCTTTATTTTTATTAGAATTTACACGTTAAATCTTTTTGTTCTGAACATATTCTTGACCTTCTCCTTTATACAATTAGGGCCCATCTGCTCTTTATTGATACAGCAGCTCTGTGATGCCTTTAAAAACAAATGCTTTTTAAACTTTGTACTGTTTCTCTGGTTCTTTGCAGCAGGATCATTGGTCTGGTGAAATCTACTCTACCCATGCTAATTGAAGTGGAGGCTTTTGTACATCTTTTTATTATATTTTGCATTATGTACCTGAATAATTGAAAAATAAATACATGTAACAAAATACAATTTTTAAGAACTTTATATTTATAATCTTTATGGACTCGTTTGCACCATAATTGGTTCAATTAAAAGTCATAAAATCTATTGTTATTTTGTATTTACTTCCATTTAACAAGAGATTTTAAGAATCACATCATTCTTTATATGAGATTATTTTAATCCTTGCTTGCTTTTTGTCCTTTTATGTATATTGATATATTGAAAGTCTGCCTGCCTGTTTTCAGTGCTAAAATATTTATGAAATTGCTTTCAATGACATGATCAGATTTTACATATTCTGTAGTCAAACTAAGGTTGACATTAAAACTGAGAAGCTTTGGAGAAACAATTATAGTTTTAATTAATCTTCAGTGTTTCAACTGGTTTACCTGATAGCCTTAGGGATTTCTAAAGACATTTTAAAAACATATCTGTTTCTCTATGAGTAAGTGGCATGTATCTGTGAGTTGGCTACCTGGAATTACATATAAGATCCATGTCAGATGTGACTAAAGGTTTTGTCTTTTATGTTAAGTTTGATTAACTGATTTTGGAGGGGATTTTTGGATCGTTATTTAAAACAATTATGAAGCCAGGTTCAGCCTATGTCTAAGAACTAGTTCTGGGATCAATTAATGATGTCTGGCATAGGCATGGGGTCAAATAAGAATACTTATAGATTATGTCAATAAATGCAAGCATAGTGAACCAGCCCTGGAGCCTACAATCTCTGACAGTGCTCACCATATGCCTATCAGAGACAAAATTTTGTTCCCTTCTACGTCAAAAGAGTTTTTAGAAATTACCTGTACACCTAATCCTTATTTTTTTTTTTACCCACAGGCTTTTGAAGATATATATATTGATCAGAGAAAGACAATTAAAATGTTATTAGAATATGCTGACATGATCTTTACTTACATCTTCATTCTGGAAATGCTTCTAAAATGGATGGCATATGGTTTTAAGGCCTATTTCTCTAATGGCTGGTACAGGCTGGACTTCGTGGTTGTTATTGTACGTATTTTAAAGAAAATGTAAAAGGCTATTTGATTTACTTTTTCTTCCTCACTCTTACTCTTTCATTTCCTGTCAATTTATTATATCTTTCCTTTCCCTCTCTCTCTACATTGTTGGTACATGACACCTTTCTTAGTTTGTAATATTTAACATCTATCATTTTCTTCTCATTCCAAAATTTTAAAAGTTCAACACTTTATTCCTGGGTTATTATAATAATCACCTTGAATTTACTGTTAACCATGTAAGTTTGTTGCACAGTATCTTGATGATATCAGCACCCTAAAATCTTTAAGTTCTTCTGTTGGCTTAACTCTTAATCATATATCACAATTAGACTACTTATGATGTTCACAAGTGTGGGGCTGATCCAATCTCCCCAAATTTCTCACTTAGATCTCTGCAATAGATTCCAAAGTGGTGTGCCTGCTTCTGCCCTGCATACCTTCATTCTGTTTTCCACATAGCAACCAGAGTAACTGTTGTGAAATGGAAGTCAGCTCATGTCACTTCTCTTGAAACCTTATGATAAACACCCATCTCATTCAGGGTAAAATCAACAATCTTTGCAATCAATGCTCTACAAGTATCTGTGTAATCCAAACATATTCCCTGCTGTGCTCCCTTTCCCCTGTCCAGGTCTATTTACTGATCCACCAGCACCAGCCTTCATGGAGCACTTCAAATATGCCAAGATTATTTTCATCTTAGTGCCTGTGCACTTATTTTTCCTTCCAACTGGAACCTTGGCTGGCATTGATGCTTTAGCCAAAATGAAACCTTTGAAGGTCTTTCCTTACAACACTACTTAAACTGCAACCACAACCACTCCAATACTCTCTTTCTCCATCTCCATACCCCTTATTAATATTGTACCATTTGTTCATTTATTTTGTTTATTGTCTGTTTTCTCCCACTAAGTTATAAGTTCCATTAGGGTAGAATTTTTTCTTGGTTTTCTTCCCTCCTTTAAGTCCTGTGCCTAGAACAATTTCTGTCATATTAGAAGGTTCTCAGTATTTTTGTTGAATGAATGAATGGCTCTCTATTCTATAAACAATGATAGAAGCTCCCCAATCTACAATTAATGATTTAAAATAGCTGACATCTCTTTTCTAAGTTCGCTCTTTCAAATTAGCCTTCTGCTCTAGCCAAATCATACTATGCCTGCAACTCGCCTTCCTGTTTCCTAGTCATTGTTCTGTGTCCAGATTCCTTCATGCTTATGAAAATAATACCCAAACTTCAAAGCCTACTTCAAGGCTGTCTCTTTAGTAAAGAGTAAAAAGAAAAAATTTTTCATAACGTTGACTTGAAAATGTAGAAAAATCTGAAGATATTAATAAAAGTTAATCTTAGCTTTACCACCTTAGTATTTGTGAACATTTATTAACCTTTAATAGATTTACTTTTAAAGATTACCTTAGTATCTGGTTATGCTTTTTTGTAATGTGTGTACTTTTGACTTAACAATATTCATATCTTCCTTGATGCCTATTCTCTGAAAGCCTATCGTGTATATTGTCTTAACCATATTTGTATATGAATGCATTTGTAAATATATTTCTTATTTTGTTTTAATGAATATACTGCATATGATTACTGTATTACAAGTAATTATGAAACTGATTCTTAACCTAATTTCAAACAAAAAAGATATGTCATTGATCATAAAGAGTATAAAATATACAACTTTTATTTATCTCACTAAAATATGTTCCTTATTACCAGAAAATAGTTTAATTTTATCTTTTTAAAGTGATTTTAACACTGAACAATTTTCTTATAACTTTCTGTAAGTCATTATTAATGTATTTTGAAATATATGTAAAAATAATTCACAAATTTACTGGTAAGCTTTTATTGTATATATCTGTTGTAACAAATGCAACATTTATTTTACATGTTATTTTGATTAATATGGAATTCTATTCACTTTTTTTAAAAAAATATATAGGTATTTTGTCTTAGCTTAATAGGCAAAACTCGGGAAGAACTAAAACCACTTATTTCCATGAAATTCCTTCGGCCCCTCAGAGTTCTATCTCAATTTGAAAGAATGAAGGTAAGAGCTAAGTTTCTAAGCTAATCTACAGATTTTTATTTGGAATTTCTAAATTTGCACAAATTGGGAAGATTTGTTTTCTTCTCGTTTGTACCTTTAACAGTATTAATACAACAAAAACTTTGTTTCATTGCTTAGAAATAGAAAGGAATTGGTACGTTTATTAAAATTCTAGGTTCTTATTCCTCATAAAGTATAAAAATCAATACAGACAAGTAAAAGAAACTAGTATTTGAGACAGAAAATATAGTTTTAAAAATATATTTCTACCCCATATACATATGCATATTACTGCAATTGTCTCCATTTTAAAAATACAATTGTCAGAAAATGAAACTTGGATCAGTTAACAAACTTTAAAATTATACAAACATGGTATACCCTAAATGGTTACTCACTGAATGAAAGAAAAGTTTGAATTTTAAGATAAATTTACTTTTTTAATGTCACAATCACAAGCGATGATTTCTTACCTGTCCTGTCTTCATCACTCACATGTTAAAACCTCTTCTGAACAATGTAAAGAAAATTAATAGATTGAATATTATATAATGGCCGTGTCTGAACAATGTAAAGAAAATAGATTGAATATTATAAAATGGCCGGTGTTCAATCTTTCGTACCTGAAATGGAAATCCCGTAATAGAAAAAAATGGAGTCTATGACCACTACAAGTAGTATAAGTATGTAGCTATACAGTGACCCATTGTATACAGAAATGGGAGAATACGTTCAAATGTACCTTTTATTTTATAATACATTTATGTGTTTTTGCATTTTTATTTACATAGTTTTTTTCATATCAGTCTGCCACTTTAATTACTACCTAATATCACATATTCATTGCTATGGTAGAATCTAGTGAGAGAATTATTAATGTTTAACCTTTATCTTTATCCCTATAGTTTATGTATTATGTGTTACATTTAAACTATTATTAAGAAACCTTAACACTTAAACTCTTTCCACTTGGTAAAAAGTGGATGTTTATTTTTCTCTCAAAATTTGAGTGATTATTATAAGTACAAACAGAAATATAAATAATTTAAAATATGTATTGTATTTAAAAATAATTTCAGAAATTTTAATAATTTCACTTTTATATGATTGTGTAAAGTACTTAAGTACATTAATTATATTTGTATATATATACTTAGTCCATGATTCATGATAATATTCTTGTAATTCATACAAATGTGTCGTTGACTCATTATAATAGTACTTAGGCCTTATCTATCTGTTTCTTAAATACATTTGATTTATTTTTGTTGGGAAATTAATATATTGATTATTCAGTAAATACATAAAAATTCCAAATGTGGCAAAATTCCAATTATATACCTCAGAAAAAAAAATCTAAAATGGTAATTGTAACATACAATAAGAAACAGACTTCATTAACCATATCATGAAGATCCACAAGGTGGTGATATTGCCCAGTACTTTTAAACCAAAATAAGGTGGAAAATAAGCTGAAAATAAGGTGGTTGAATGGTTCGATATGATTGAAGTTAAAATGACAAAACAGCCTAGGCACGGTGGCTTACACCTGTAATTCTGGCAATTTGGGAGACCGAGGCGAGCAGATCGCTTGAGCTCAGGAGTTTGAGACCAGCCCGGGTAACACAGTGAGACCCTGTCTCTACAAAAAATACAAAAATTAGCCAGGTGTGGTGTGTGCACCTGTAGTCCCAGCTACTTGAGATGCTGAGATGAGATGAGGTAAGAGGATCACCTGAACCTAGGAGGTCAAGGCTGCAGTGAGCCGAGATTGCTCCACTGCACTCCAGACTGGGTGACAGAGTGAGACTGTCTCAAAAAAAAAAAAAAAAAAAAAAGGACAGCCACATTTCCAGTATAAATACAGTTTAGTGATAGGAAAACATTATAGAATATTCTAACATGTAAACTACAGAGGGCCTATTTACTCAAAATACACACGTGCGCGCGCACACACGCACACACACACCCCCTTAAGTAAATATGTAACTAAAATAAACAAACTCCTTTTTATTTTCAAAAAATGGGATAATACCAGTTCTTTTTCCTAATAAGTTTAGACATATAGGGAGGAAAAAAAAGTAACAAAATCAGCAAGTTGTCTGCCCCAATTTAGAGAAAAGCAGGAAGAGATTTGCCAGGGAAACTGACTCTGTCAGAAATTAGGCCCTGTACCATTTAATGCTGTACATTCATTAGAATGGCAATGAGACAGTGGCTGTGGACAACTCAAGGTCAGGAAAACTGTAGCCATGCTTAGGTCAAAGTCAGGTTCAGACCTGAAGCCTCATCTCAACCTCTGGAAGTTCTGTAAATTATCACTGAAGATATATCATTGAGTGTATTAGGAAGCTACATGCTTACAAAATTAATGATTTATGTTAATAAGTTTAAGGTCTTAGGTGCTGACTATTTTTCAAATATATGTGTCAACTACGTCCACTCTTTTTATTCTTTGTATGTGGATTTTCTAAAAGACATGGCATTTTTCTTCAGCAGAACCATTAATGGACCTTTCAAATTTAAAAGTATTAACAAAAGATCTGTGATCTAGTTTTAGAAATAAAAGTGTTAGTGAAATCATAGTTATAAGCCTAAATATTAATTCAAAGATAGACAACTATGGAACATAAGCAAGAATATGCAGGCAAAAGAATTAGTATCTAGTAATGGCTGAAGGAAGGAAAGGTTAGAATGGTAGAAAACAGAATCAATGGTGCCTTAGGAAGAAAGTGAAAGAAGGTCAGGAGAGGGAAATCAAAAGTGTAAAATTAAGAGAGGCCAGGCACAGTGGTTCACACCTGTAATCCCATCACTTTGGGAGGCGGAGGTGGGTGGATCACCTGAGGTCAGGAGTTCAAGACCAACCTGACCAACATGGTGAAACCCCGTCTCTACTAAAAAAAAAAAAAAAAAAATTGGCCTGGCAGGGTGGCGTGTGCCTGTAATGTCAGCTACTCCGGAGGCTGAGGCAGGAGAGGGTTCAATCACTTGAACCCAAGAGGCAGAGATTGCAGTGAGCCAAGATCGGGCCATTGTACACAAGAGCAAAACTTGGTCTCAAAAAATAAAATAAAATAAATAAAAAATATAAAAAAGCTAAGAGAAAAATAAGTAGTGGAAATAGTAAAACTATTATTATATTAGATATAGCAACTCATTTGCATTTGCCGTAGCAGCTTCAGTGGAGTAATGAGAATACAATTCTGATTTGAATTTTAAAGAGTGAAGTCAGTTGAGGAAATAATGACAGTGATTATAGATTATTGCTGGTATTCAAGTTTAGGTGGTGGATTCATCTCCCAAGCTTCCTACTCTGGAGTGACTCACCAGTGACACCAAATGGTTCAGTGAGGATTGCATCTTTGTGTGAAGTACAGCAATCTATTTAATTTCCTGAAGCAATGTCTTCCCTTGGCTTCATTGACAGTACAATCTATTGGTCTTCTGATTCCTCTGACTACTCTTTCACATATTATATTTCACTTAAAATATATAATATATATATTTGTTAAGATAATCTCATACATACATATGGGTTCAATTATCTTGAATGATCATTTCTGGCACGATACAGGAAATCAATAAGCATATATACATATATATATATATTAAGCCAGCAAAATAATTATTTATTCTGGTATTTGTACTAATTAGCTCTGTTGCCATTTAATGATTTTTTAGTACAAACATTTTAAGAATATCTAGATTTGAATGTATTTTCTTTTTTGGTGGGGGGATGGAGTCTGGCTCGTAGCCCAGCCTGGAGCTCAGTGGCACTATCTGCTCACTACAAGCTCTGCCACCTGGCTTCAAGCGATTCTCCTGCCTCAGCCTCCCGAGTAGCTGGGACTACAGGTGCCCGCCACCACACCTGGCTAATTTTTTGTATTTTTAGTAGAGAAGGGGTTTCACCGTATTAGCCAGGATGGTCTCGATCTCCTGACCTGGTGATCCGCCCGTCTCAGCCTCCCAAAGTGCTGGGATTACAGGCATGAGCCACCATGCCCAGCCCGATTTGAATGTATTTTCTAAAGAAAAACTGAATTGCTATTTAGATTATTCCAGTACCAGCATGTGGGCTGTTAAATCTTTAGATATAGCCTTTTAAGGTTTTTTTTTAAATATGTCATTATATCAATTAGTATTTTTCAAACTGATCAAAAACTAAAACAGTTTCAGATTTCTTATCTAAAGTTTACATTTTTTCTATATACCAGGTGGTTGTGAGAGCTTTGATCAAAACAACCTTACCGACTCTGAATGTGTTTCTTGTCTGCCTGATGATCTGGCTGATTTTTGGTATCATGGGAGTAGATTTATTTGCTGGCAGATTCTATGAATGCATTGACCCAACAAGTGGAGAAAGGTTTCCTTCATCTGAAGTCATGAATAGGAGTCAGTGTGAAAGCCTTCTGTTTAATGAATCCATGCCATGGGAAAATGCAAAAATGAACTTTGATAATGTTGGAAATGGTTTCCTTTCTCTGCTTCAAGTAGTAAGTACACTTTTGACTTTTCCTTATTAATTATATATTCATCCATATTGTAGGTTGAATGTAAAGGACAAAATGTGGGCGATTAATACATTTGGTTATAAAATATTTTAGCAATTAGTAGATAAATGTAATGGGACATAACAACTATTGGGGGAACCTGCTCCAAATATTTCAATGTAGGTTCCTTCTATTTTCCGTGTCAGCCAGCTGAGAAATAAAGAGAAAGAGTACAAAGAGAGGAATTTTACAGCTGGGCTGCCGGGGGTGACATCACATACTGTTAGGACCGTGATGCCCACCTAAGCCTTAAAACCAGCAAGTTTTTATTAAGGATTTCAAAAGGGGAGGGGGTGTACGAACAGGGAGTAGGTCACATGCTTCAAGGGGCAAAAAGCAGAACAAAGATCACATGCTTCTGAGGAAACAGGACAAGAGCAAAATCACAACTCCTAATAAGGGTCTATGTTCAGCGGTGCACATATTGTCTTGATAAACACCTTAACAGAAAACAGGGTTTGAGAGCAGAGAACCTGTCTGACCAAAAATTTACCGAGTTTCCCAATCCTAGTAAGCCTGAGGGTACTGCAGGAGACCAGGGCGTATCTCAGTCCTTATCTCAACCGCATAGGACAGACATTCCCAGACCGGCTGTTTATAGACCTCCCCCCAGGAATGAATTCCTTTCCCAGAGTATTAATATCAATATTCCTTGCTAAGAAAAGAATTTAGTGATATCTTCCCTACATCCATTTATAGGCTCTCTGCAAGAAGAAAAATATGGCTCTTTTTGCCCAACCCCGCAGGCAGTCAGAACTTATGGTTGTCTTCCCTTGTTCCCTAAAAATCACTGTTATTCTGTTCTTTTTCAAGGTGCACTGATTTCATATTGTTCAAACACACATGTTTTACAATCAATTTGTACAGTTAACACAATTATCACAGTGGTCCTGAGGTGATGTACATCCTCAGTTTACGAAGATAACAGGATTAAGAGATCAAAGTAAGACAGGCATAAGAAATAATAAAAGTATTAATTTGGGAACTGATAAATGTCCATATTAAAATGAAATCTTCGCAATTTATGTTCCTCTGCCATAGCTCCAGCAGGTCCCTCCATCTGGGGTCCCTGACTTCCCGCAACATACAACACTAGGCTCATTTAAAGAGATAGGCCAGGTGCGGTGGCTCATGCCTGTAATCTCAGCACTTTGGGAAACCAAGGTGGGCAGATCATGAGGTCAAGAGATCAAGACCATCCTAGCCAACTTGGTGAAACCCCATCTCTACTAAAAATACAAAAATTAGCTGGGCATGATGGCACATAACTGTAGTCCCAGCTACTTGGGAGGCCGAGGCAAAAGAATCCCTTGAACCTGGAAGGCGGAGCCAAGATCATGCCACTGCACTCCAGCCTGGTGACAAAGTGTGACACTCTCTCAAAAAAAGAAAGAAAAAAAGAGACAAAAGTTAAATACTGTCTCTGCCCCATTGGATGAAGGAAGTGGAGATGCAAGTAAATTTAACAGAGGAAATACAGATACTGGCCCAAACTATTTTTACCACCACTGATCAGGTTATAGGGTAATGTATTAGTCAAGGTTCCCCAGAGGGACAAAACTAATAGGATATATATATCCAATTATATATTATCCTATATAATAATATATATAATATATATCCTATTATATATAATATATCCTACTATATATTATCCTATATAATAATATATATTCTATGTAATATATATATTCTATATATATTTTGTGTGTGTGTATGTGTATATATATAGATATATACACACAATTTTTTATATATATATATACACACAATTTTATATATATATATAGTGGCAGAGGTGAAGTAAGCTCGTGTATCTATGTCTATTCCCACTGTGAACATATGGTGAGCTCACACAATGAATCCCAGGAAGCCAATTGATATTATAGCCCAGACCATGCCCATGTACCCAAATGGTTCTTTTTTTCCGGAATAATATGTTACGATGTGAGAGATTATTCTGAAGCCTGGTAAGATGAAGATATAGACTTCGGGGTGACCGAAAAATCAGAATAGGTGCCGATATAGGATAGGAGATATATATATCCTATTAGTTCAGTCCCTCTAGGGAACCCTGACTAATACATTACCCCATAACTTGATCAGTGGTGGTAAAAGTAGTTTGGGCCAGTATCTGTATTTCCTCTGTTAAATTTACTTGCATCTCTACTTCCTTCATATATAGATATAGATAGATATAGATATAGATATAGATGTAGATGTAGATATAGATATAGATATATTTACATATATAAGTTATATATATATACACACACAGACACATATATATATATAAAGGGGAGTTTATTAAGTATTAACTTACATGATCAATGATCACAGGGTCTCACAATAGGCTGTCTGCAAGCTTGAGGAGCAAGGAGAGCCAGTCCGAGTCTCAAAACTGAAGAACTTGGAGTCCAATGTTTGAGGGCAGGAAGCATCCAGCACGGGAGAAAAAATATAGGCTGGGAGGCTAGGCCAGTCTCGCCTTTTCCCATTTTCCTGCCTGCTTTATATTTGCTGGCAGCTGATTAGATTGTGTCCACCAGATTAAAGGTGGGTCTGTCTTCCCCAGCCCACTGACTCAAATGTTAATCTCCTTTGGCAACACCCTCACAGACACACCCAGGATCAATACTTTGCATCCTTCAATCCAATCAAATTGACACTCAGTATTAACCATCACAGGTAATAATTCTTTGGTCCAACCCAAGTCACTACTTTTTATCTCTTTAGCATTTTGAGGAACTGCTACTCAGTGACTCAATATCTAGCAGATGTGAAGAGTTGAACAATTCCTTTTATGTCTCTCACAGAAAAGCACATGTATAGCAGCTACAAGTCACCATGACACATTATGCATGTATTTATTTACCATTTATATATGTTTCTCTATTTATCTTTTTCTAGTCATACTAGCTTCAAATATTTTGTTATTAACTACAAATAAACTAAGTACTTGAAATAGTTGTTAACAGACAATATAATAATGAAAATGTTAAGGATCCCAATTACACAGTATATGGAAGTGTGGCAAGCCTATGTCAAATGTTTCAGTGCACTAATAAGAGATTGAGATTTTACTTTTTGTTTGCCAGTAAGCATAAATTTTAAATGCATGTCATTTTTACAGGCAACATTTAATGGATGGATCACTATTATGAATTCAGCAATTGATTCTGTTGCTGTAAGTATAATATCATTTTAAAGCCATTGTTAGGATACAAGCAAAGTCATTTTTGCAATTCGAGCACAGGACACCAGTAATAATGAATAGAAATCAAATGCAGTTCAGATTGGATATTTCATTGGCAATGAAATTCTTCCAGGGTTATTATATACAAGGATTGAGGCCCCGTAGGTCCATTTGCAAGATTACCAGACTTTGCAACGATGATTAAATGAATGAAATGAACTTTAACATTCATACATATCAATGATATCCTTTTACCAAAGAGCAAAAAAGAAAACATTTTCTTAGGTAGCATTGTTGGGTTTTCTTGTCATAAATTGTTTTATAAAACTTGTTTTAAAAAGCCAATATCAATAATTTGCTTATTCTAAACTTCTAGGTAAATACACAGCCTCATTTTGAAGTCAACATCTACATGTATTGTTACTTTATCAACTTTATTATATTTGGAGTATTTCTCCCTCTGAGTATGCTGATTACTGTTATTATTGATAATTTCAACAAGCATAAAATAAAGATAAGTATAAATATTATTTATCCAATGTCTGAGAAAATCAGGCATATACATAAATATATAAATGCCCTGCTTCAAATAATTGGCTTTGGATTCAGCTTAATGTCATTTTTATTTGACATGTATCTTAAAAAATCATGATTAATGTTCCTACACATTGATGAACATTGCCAAAATGTTCACCTTTAATTTACATTGACTTCTAAATCCAAAATATGTACCACACAGTCAAGTTTAAAAGTTAAACATTACAAGTGTCTGTGTAAAAATTACAAGTGTTTTAAAAATAATGATGTGCTGAAAAATAAATACTGTAAGTGAAATTTTCTATCTTCACAAATATGTGAAAAGTTCCAGAAAAAAACACTCTTTTACTCTCTGTTATATTTAAAGCCTTCACAGTCAGCCAGCACGGACATCTTTCAAAGTTAGAGTAGTTCTTTCTGCTAGAAGTAGAGAGAGTCATAAATCCTAACTGGGTGGCCTAAGTAGGAGTGCTTGAACCCAATAAGACAGAGCTCAGAGACAGAATTGAATAACTACAGTTTCATGCCATTTCTAAAAAGCGACTTCCTTCAGGGCCTCCACAAACGCAAAGGACTAAAAAGACATGTAAGTCAAGTTATTTTACACAGGCACCTAATCTCTTTTGGGAAGCCTTCCAAAAAAGTCAAAGGAAAGAATAGTTTAATTTTGAAATTTTATCTTCAGCCATGTAATCAAACTTTAGCCATGTGTAAAATCTGGTACAGTAGACCCTCCTTATCCAAGGGGACTGTGTTCCAAGACCTCCAGTGGATGCCTGAAACCGCAGAGTAGTACCTAACCTGATTGCTGTAAATCAGAACATGTTTCTGTTCACATTCAGATGCCTTTTCCATGACTAAGACTTATCATGCACTGTGGCCATTTGCAGTTTGAAGTACAACAGCAAATCAAGCATACATTTATTTTTCATTCTTCACAATTTCATGGACAGAGGATTCATTCATACCATAGATTTAGCAACCTCAGCATATATATTTTTTTTCTTTTCTTAAGTCAAGCACTTTCACCTTTTCTCTTAAAGGAAGCACTTTGCAGCTTCTTTTTGGCATATTCAAATGCCATCACCACTTCTCTTGCATTTTGGGGGTTATTATTAATTAAAATATGGATTACTTGAACACAATCGCTGCGATAACAGAGATAGCTGCAAAGTGACTAATGTGTGGGTGGCATAGACTGAGTGGGTGTGCTGGACAAAGGGATAATTCACATCCCAGTCTCCACAGAGCAGGATGACACAAGATTTCATCACACAACTCAGATCCACATGAAATTTAAAATGTATTAACTATTTATTTTTAGGATTTTTCATGTAATAATTTCCAACTGTGGTTGACCATGGCTAACTGATACTGTGCAAAGTGAGACTTCAGATAAGGGGGGACTACTGTATATCACTCTTGAGTTTCCACCAGTGAAATAGGAGTAGAGAGCTGAGTGATCAAATGTGATTCTGATTGATTGGATGCTTCAGCTTTCTACGAATATCATCCCTGTAGGATAACATACTAGGATTTGCTTCTAGGCTTCGAATTGGTGTCTGCTGTCAATTTAAGTGACCAGGTCCTGATTTAGAGCAGTAACAATTCCTACTTCTTCGGACATGACATTATTCACTTCACATATATTACATAAGATACTGAAATTAGCACTAGAAACACAGAAATGAATAAGCCCTCAAACGTGCTATGAAGAAGCAAGCGCAAGGTACTTTTGGAGTAATAGTAAAAAAAAATCTTCTGATAGTATTTGAAAAATAAAGCAATATATAGTCATATAAAAATGATCCCATATGATCATTTCTGTTTACTTCTGCTTATTAAAAATACAAATCAACTTTTCCTTTAGCTATTGAGCTCAACCTTTCTTAGTAAATATTTCAAGATATCACCTGCTGTTTCTCCTTTGTCCTCTTTTACAACCCTATGTGAAAATAGAGTTGACACTCTCCTAGGAGAGTGCACTTAGAGATTACTGAATTTCTGTCACTATCGGCATGTATTCTGTATGTACTTTTTACGGATTTTTGGGCAGAAAGTCAGACATTTTCAAACATGATTTCATTCACTGCAGTTAAGCCTTTTTTTAGAAGATTAAATCAATAATTGCCAAGTCTTTAAAATGCGTATTAACATAAGGGAAAATTTGGATTAAGTGTGATTTTAATATGTTTTTCTTTCCTTTCTTTACCTGGGAGGCTCAAATATCTTTATAACGGTTAAACAGAGAAAACAGTACCGCAGGCTGAAGAAGATAATGTATGAGGATTCTCAAAGACCAGTACCTCGCCCATTAGTAAGAAAATGTCTAGATTTTTTGAAACTTCAATGGAGGTGTTCTTTATATATTCTCTTTTAAAGCCTTAACAAATGCTTTTGACAAAATTTTTGTGTCCCCTGACAAAGCTTTTCATGGTCATTTTGTTTGTTTGTTTTAACTATATGTTATAGTTTGGCAAAAATTTAGGTTCACACTTATTCTCATTTATTTTGGGAAGAAAGTTGTAGCATATAAAAGACCATATATATGTATATGTATCCTATTAATAAGACTATTACATCTGTTGATTTTACCCACAGAACAAGCTCCAAGGATTCATTTTTGATGTGGTAACAAGCCAAGTTTTTAATGTCATTGTTATGGTTCTTATATGTTTCCAAGCAATAGCCATGATGATAGACACTGATGTTCAGAGTCTACAAATGTCCATTGCTCTCTACTGGATTAACTCAATTTTTGTTATGCTATATACTATGGAATGTATACTGAAGCTCATCGCTTTCCGTTGTTTTTATTTCACCATTGCGTGGAACATTTTTGATGTTATGGTGGTTATTTTCTCCATCACAGGTAAGATTTTGTTTAGTCAAATTTTTACTGATAATAATATTAATTCAAGCAAGCTCTTACAGTAAATATCTCATGAAATATAGTCTCCTAATAAGCAAAAGAGGTAGAGATCTTTTTTTATTTCCAACAGGAATGCTTCACATTTGTAATCATATATGTACCACCCATGCCTAATAGAGATAAGATGTTCAAAAATATTTCTAATAACATAGACTTTGCATATAAGCCACCAGGTGAATGTTTAGTCACCCCTTCATTCTATAATATACATTAATTTTCTAGATGACACTAGAAAGATCTTTATGTCTTAGAATGATGTAACCTTCCAAGTTCGTTATTATTTCCTTCCCTCTAATTTCTAAAACTATTTACAACTTATACAACATTAGAGTTTCAGGCTTTAACAAATTTGTTGCTTGTTTTCTCTTACTTTGGAGATCTGTCTCTTATTTAATAAATACACTTGATAATTCTCTTTGTGAATAAAAACTGTGTTATATGCAAAAAATTCAGTAGTAAACAAAGTAAGTATAATTTCTGTGTACACATAGCTTAGAGTCTATTAAAGGATATAGATAATTAAACAGTACATTTTAATATGTGCTATTAAGGTTATGGTAGGGAAGTCACAGGGTGCTGCAGCAGCACAGCAGAAGGAGGTCACCTAATCAGTAAGTAGAGGTCAGAGAAAACTTTATGGACGTGAAATCTAATTAGAGACTTTTCAGACAAGGAGACAGCCAAGCAAAGAATTTAGTGTCAAAGAGTTTCAGGCAGAGAGAATTTTGTCTGTTTCCCCATAACACACATATTAGGATGTAAGTTCCATGAGAGTAGGAAAAATATTTAAGTTTACTGCATCAAGCACTATTCTATGTATTGAGTAGTAGAAAATGTAGATAAACTGTTTGCCCAGATGTGCTTCCAAATATTCACTCATTCAGTTGATAGTGGAAACAATGCAACTAACTACTGAAAAAAACCATAAGAAGCTTCAGAAAAGAAGAAGCTATCAGAAAAACTGATAGAAAAGTACATGAAGACAAGAGGGAGCTGATAGGAACAAGGCAGAGGAATGATGGAATTAGAGTCCTATGAGACTGAAGGGGACTTCATGAGAGAACTGGAAGGAAAAGCAATTGCAGTAAGAGAGAAAGCAGTTTGAATTTGAAGCTTCAGAAGGCAAGGTATCCTGGGTCCAGAATGTGATTATGAATGTGATTATAAATGTGAATTTATAAAATGATGGAGAAGAGTGTAACAACTTTAGAAGACCAAAGACAGAAACTGGCTTTTAAATGGATTGTTGATGGTAGGTGCTAAGGTGAAATGAGAGACAGTGAGTCAATTATTGAAGTCTTCAATGAATATGAATGAAGAATGAGTAGGCTATAGAGCCAAGGAATGGTAGGAAATGATATAGCTGAATGGCATGATCCACAAAGTGTCAAAAATCTCTTTTATTTTTTTCTTTATAAAAATAATAGGAAGGAAAAGTGACCAGAAATCACATCGGAAAGAAAGAAAGATACATATTTTTTCTTTCTAACCTGAGGAAAGTGGAGTGGGGAAGAATGAGCTCCCTGTATTTGAGAGGGTTGCAAGGGAAATAGAGTCTTCAAGATAGAGACAGATTTAGCCATCATCCTCTGCAAACTGAAACAGGGACAGAAATCCAAACACCACATATTCTCATTCATAAGTGGGAGCTGAACAATGAGAACACATGGACACAGAGAGGGGAACAGCACACACTAGGACTTGTTGGAGGGTGGGGCGTCAGGGGAAGGAACTTAGAGGACTGGTCGATAGGTGCAGCAAACCACCATGGCACATGTATACCTATGTAACAAACCTGCATGTTCTGCACATGTATCCTGGTGGGTTTTTTTTTAGAAGAAATAAAGAAAAACAAAAATTAAAAAAAGAAATTCCCCCCAAAAAAGAGACTGGGTTAAAAAAAATTAGTGATGAGAATGTAGAGGAATTTATTCACAATTTAGTGATACTTCCTGCATAATGAAAAAGTTTGGAAGGTTGAAGGGAAATGAGAATTTGGGTCAGAGTATAAGATTCACTAAAGCACTATAGAGATAGGGCATTGATAGGATAGAACATCAGAGAGAAATGTCATCTTAGGCAGAGACCAAGTTTAACAAAAATGTGAGACATGATTCCTCCAGATTCAACAAACCTACCATATCACTTAGAAGCCTCGTGGGATCCTTTCTTCCACTACCTTCTCAACTCAAAATAAACTACATTCTGTCTAATACTTCCAGAGAACATCTCTTATACCTTTAATGAATTATGATTTTACCTTGTTTTATAGTTCTTGTGTTAATCACTGCCATACTTCCCTCATCTAACTACCACAGCTACAAAAATGTTATAAACAAAGACTTATTTATTCAATTCACGTTTAAAGTTCCTGGAGCCCCAGTACTATTTATGAAATAAAGAAATTAAATTACAATCTATGAATCACTGAGTGCCAGACATTTCTGTAATTATATTTATCAATTAGGTCTTTCTGCCTTATAGTTATTGTAAATGTCTATCACTAGTTTGTAAATTATAAGGTTCCTGAAGACAGAAATCATGTCATTCATCTTTGCATATTGTTGTGATATATTTATTGGGCATTCAATAAAGGTTGCATGGAACTAAATTTCTTGATCCAATAGCAATAAAAAAATTATGACTATTGTCCTGCATTATAGAATCAGGTCATCTGTAATTCCAGAACTACTTGGTCTATAATACTCTTAGATGATGTTACAGAAAAATAATCTTCCAAATATAGCTAGATACCCTGAGCATTGATACAATTGGTGTTTGGCTGACACAAACTTTCAACATGCTAACTGTTAAATGAGAATGCTTAGTAAAATGGAAGGGATCAATAAAGGATTAATAAAACATAGGGAAAAACAATTAAGTGTAAAATAATTTATAGTCCTCAAAATACAGTTGTGTTTGAATAATTGTAGAGCCTGCTTTATCTTTTCCCACCCCCAGGTCTATGTCTGCCTGCGACAGTAGGATCCTACCTTGTGCCTCCTTCACTTGTGCAACTGATACTTCTTTCACGGATCATTCACATGCTGCGTCTTGGAAAAGGACCAAAGGTGTTTCATAATCTGATGCTTCCTTTGATGCTGTCCCTCCCAGCATTATTGAACATCATTCTTCTCATCTTCCTGGTCATGTTCATCTATGCCATATTTGGAATGTACAATTTTGCCTATGTTAAAAAAGAAGCTGGAATTAATGATGTGTCTAATTTTGAAACCTTTGGCAGCAGTATGCTCTGTCTTTTTCAAGTTGCAATATTTGCTGGTTGGGATGGGATGCTTGATGCCATTTTCAACAGTAAACGATCTGACTGTGATCCTGATAAAATTAACCCTGGGACTCAAGTTAGAGGAGATTGTGGGAACCCCTCTGTTGGGATTCTTTATTTTGTCAGTTATATCCTCATATCATGGCTGATCATTGTAAATATGTATATTGTTGTTGTCATGGAGTTTTTAAATATTGCTTCTAAGAAGAAAAACAAGACCTTGAGTGAAGATGATTTTAGGAAATTCTTTCAGGTGTGGAAAAGGTTTGATCCTGATAGGACCCAGTACATAGACTCTAGCAAGCTTTCAGATTTTGCAGCTGCTCTTGAACCTCCTCTTTTCATGGCAAAACCAAACAAGGGCCAGCTCATTGCTTTGGACCTCCCCATGGCCGTTGGGGACAGAATTCATTGCCTTGATATCTTACTTGCTTTTACAAAGAGAGTTATGGGTCAAGATGTGAGGATGGAGAAAGTTCTTTCAGAAATAGAATCAGGGTTTTTGTTAGCCAACCCTTTTAAGATCACATGTGAGCCAATTACGACTACTTTGAAACGAAAACAAGAGGCAGTTTCAGCAACCATCATTCAACGTGCTTATAAAAATTACCGCTTGAGGCGAAATGACAAAAATACGTCAGATACTTATATGATAGATGGTGATAGAGATGTTCACGCTACTAAAGAAGGTGCCTATTTTGACAAAGCTAAGGAAAAGTCACCTATTCAAAGCCAGATCTAATCCCACTTACCACCTCTTTGCGTATTTCTTCACATGTCTGAAAAATGTTGAAAGCCTAAGCCAGGAATAAAAGAAGAGATAATAATCAGTTCTTTACAACTGATGGTAATTAAGCTTGTATTCACAAGACTTCATGCCAAATTCACTTTTTAGCATTATATCTAACAAATCAAGAGAATCCTTAATATTGCTGCGGTGAGTTTAAAGCGGGTTAAAGTGGCCATTTGACAATCTCATGTTTGTTTTCTCTACATGGTGTATATGATGTGTGCCCTCTAGGGAATGAAGGGAAGTGGTGATAGAGATCAGCAGCAGCAGGGGCTTTCTTTTATATTTTATGTATAATTTAATGGGCTTCAAGTCACCACTATTAAGACTTACAAATAAGCAAATACTTTCCTGATGTGGGATGGTGAAATGCTACCGGCTATTAAATCATAAACTTGCCTAGACAAATGCCAATTGGAAGAAGGGAGAGAGCAGTTCTTTAGAAAGTGCATTTGAGATCAACCTCAGAGATTCTTGGGCTGTTAAAACTGCATTTGAAAAAGATTGATTGAAGCTCTGTGTTTATTTCTGTATGTTCTTGTTTTCCTTTCATTTGGAACTGGGAATGAATAGGATATCATTGTGCTCAAGCCCCTGGTTTCTCATCTCTGGCTAGTTCCACCTAAGCCCTGGCTCTTAAGCAGGGCAGATTTGTAAAATAAGAAGCGTAAAGGAGAGTTATAGCCTAATTTTTTTGCATTTTCTTCTCATTTACACCTATTTCTTAAAAAAGTATACATTTACTAAAATGATGTAATAGGTAATATGTTAATAGACTCAAGCTTTACCTTATGAAATTGATGTATTTTTACCAGTTATTTCTAATGTAACATTGAATATATAAGATCTGACAAATGTATGTTTAAATATGAATTAGAAGAGTTGAGAGCTACCATTATGTACAGGGATTCTCATAGTGTCTTGACTCTTAATTGGAAAGTTGTGGCAACTTTAAAGTACTTTTTACTGTACGTTACAATTCTTTATAACTTAGAGAAAGACAATGGTCACTCAAACTATGAGAACTATGAATTAGGAGATAAAAGTTTAAAATTGTTGTTGTTTTATAACAGTATGTACAAGCGAGTTCTCCCTTATATATTTACGTTTTCAAGTTTTTTAATCTCATCATGTACATCAATACTCTATAAAATGTTTTATATTCAAAGAACTGTAAAATCCTAAACATTAGTTTTCACTATTGAAATTATTTTTTAAAGATAGGCATAAATAGTTGTCCTTTGACTTATTCATACAAATATAGTCATTTACTTCCATGCAGTTTGAGATTCTGAGAGTTATTCCAACTATATGAAGATTGATTTCAATGTGCCTGCTAAGTCCTAAAAGATTCAGAAAGAAAATTTATATATTATTGATTTAAATGTCATCCTTTAAATATGTTGTATAACATTCAATATAATTTATGTATCAGTGATTGTATTTTATTCTGAATGCATGATCTCAAGCCTTAACTATTATCATCTTTCTCTGCCCCTCAGAAATTGAATAACCTAACCAAGATGCCTTCAGGGGATGCCCTAAGTAAATGTAATTTCAGGGTTGTTGTTTTGTTTTGTTTTGTTTTGTTTTTTCCCTCTCTAAGTGTTCCTTCCCTTTCTCCTCCTGCTCTCCATCATGTTATGGGGACCAGTGAGGAACCAGTGTTAACTTGGTGACAATGTGACAGCTGGTGCTTTATCTAAGCTTCTCCATTTTCTATTTCTTGGGAATGCTTTATTGTGGAAACTGCCTCAGATACTTAAACTGAATCATAACTTGCTTCTGTAAATTGCATAAAGACAACAAACTGATTTTAGTTTGAAAAGTATATCTTTTACTTGTAAACCTTGTTTGCCAGTTACCTTCCGAAAGCTGTGTAAAGAGTTATTTTTAACCAAGTCTTAATATATGTTACTTTTTAGATACTATAGAAAATAATAAATATAACTTGTAAACCACATTAAGCTATGTTTGTTTTTAATTTGATAAATCACGTTGGCAACTTTGTGTAGTACACTTTTTAAAAATAAGCTTTACATTAAAGTTTGTTAATTCAGGCTTAAAACTGGAAACAGTTGTGCTTTCTTTAGATCACATAATTTTGTCAAATACATTTTAGTAAGCTTATCGGTGCCCCCTACACATTAACAAGATGAAAAAGATCACTCTTCTTATCAAAATTATAATGATAATTTTACTAGATATATTTTCGTGTTACTAGAATTTGCTTTCTGGAAAATAATACTGAAATTAAATTTATTGGTACACTACTATTTATCAATTTCTGCATCTTCAAAAATTGTATTGTGCTTCATTAATAAATATAATACACTTGAAATTGTTTTAAAGATAATGGTAATAGCTACCATTTATTGAGCACACTCCTATGCCCAGCCTTATCCTATGTATTTATCATGCATGAAGAAGTGATCACTCTCAGTTCATGAGTGAAAAAAGTTAGGTTTAGAAAGGTTATGAAGTTTTTATATGGCAGAGACCTTATAAGTAAAAAGGCCAGGACTCTAAACCAGGTCCAGGTACAGAGCCTTAATGTGTTTTCTCTCACACTCGCTCTCTTGCTGTCTCTCTCTCCATCTCCCTCTGTCCCACTTTCCCCATTTGGTGGAGTAAATTTTAAAGGTAGAGACATTCCCTGGAAAAAGGGAAGTCATAAGGGATAAAATTATAGAAGTTGAAAAATTCAACATTTTGTGAATGCTGAATACTAAAGGTAAACTCAGATCCTATTCAGATAAAGATATATCTGAGACTGAAGAGCTTACTGACTACTGGGTGGAAACGTGACTATGCAGCTGGTAATAATATGTGATAATTTTTATACTACAAGTGTACATTGTAATACACATATAGGCAGGAATGATGGGTTCTGTGTTGGATATCAGAGGTGAAGTGAGTAAAATGGGCCCCTGCAGAAAAAGGAGGACTTTGTCAATTAAAGAAGGCAATTTTATTAAACAGAGTCACTTGTAAGGAGAAGAGTCCACCACAGATATGAGACCTAGGCATCCAGCTTATAGTTCTTCAGCCTGGAGGATAAAGAGATATGAACCAAGGAGAGGATGAAATCCCTATTGCAGAGATTACCTAGAAAATCTGAGCAGAATTACTCTGGACACCTCGAATCCCTTCTCAGATATGTTTTATTTTTCCCTTTGGTTTTTGAACTTTCTCTTCTGTTGTCTGTTCCTTTCCATAAATTCTGGGTCTGCATTCTTAGCTATAATGGTCAATAAAGAACTCCAATGAATGACTGATCTTCACAAGTGGAAATTTTTATCTTTATGTTCGGTAAACTAAAACTTTCAGGCTTAGACACTTAATCATCTCCTCATCTGTATGGAAACCTCTGTCTTCAATTACTTATAATCACACACTGGCTCAAATAATTCTATCTCAACTCCAGCCCTAGGTTCTACTCACTATCCAAGTGGCGCAACCCTATACTCCTGGATTCTAGTCTAGGCTCTTTGAAAGTCTACACCTTCAAATGATCCATAAGTTCTCACTCCACATTTATACACAATTTTATCACCATTTTTCCTTATTTTCTCCCTCCTTTTTGTCCTTTTAAAAAAATCTGTTGAGCACCTTCTAAGTATTAGGCACAACAATTTAGAGATAAATAGGATTGCTCTTATCCTTAAAAAGTCATTTCTTAGTGTGACAAGTAAAACACCATGTTGGAACTATTTGTTAACTCCCTTCCAATAACAGAGATACTCAACAAAGGCTAGTGGAAAGTATTACTGAGCTTAGCAGAAAAGCTGGATCTTGAGCTAAGTGTTCAAGCAAATGGGATTTTGTTGGAGGTCATGATGAAAATGAGGAATGACATCCTAAGCTGAAGTAACAGCAAATACAGAAGCGTGAAAAATAGAGTCCATAAACCCCAAGTCTCTCTACTTGTATGTTTATGCAAAAAGGCATTCAAAAAATGGCACGAGATGGTAGAGTTGGATTCTAGGATGTGTTAATATGAAGGAAAGAAAAACGACAAGTCAAGAGTGTTAAGGTTGAGATGACCTCAAAGGAACACTTAGACTGGGTGCAGTAGCTCATTTCTGGAATGCCAGCACTATGGGTGGCCAAGGTGGGAGGACTGCTTGAGCCCAGGAGTTCAAGACCAGCTTGGGCAACATAGTGAGACCGTTCTCTAAAATTTACAAAAAGGAGAACACTTAAAGTGGGCTTTCTCAATTACCAAGCAAAACCTATCTTATACATTAAATTGCTCATATTGTCTATAATTCTTTTTAAAATATATTTATTGAGACATGATTAACATATCATGAAATTCTCCTTGTAAAGTATATAATTAGATGGTTTTAGTATATTAACAGAGCTGTACAAGCATCACAGCAATTCAAGTTTATAACAGTTTTATCTCTGTTGAGAGTCACTCCATATTCCACCACCACCTAACCCTAGAAAACCATGAATTTACTTTCTGTATCTACAGATTTATCTGTTCTAGACAGTTCATATTAATGGAATAATATGTGATCTTTTTTCTTTTTTGTTTAACTTTTATTTTAAGTTCAGGGATGCAAGTGCAGGTTTGTTACATAGGTAAACTTGTGTCATGGGGATTTGTTGTGCAGATTATTTCATCACCCAGGTATTAAGCCTAGTACCCATTAGTTATTTTTCCTGATTCTCTCCCTCCTACCACCTTCCACCCTCCAATAGACCCCAGGGTGTGTTGTTCTCCTCTATGTGTTCATGTGTTCTCATCATTTAGCTCCTATTTATAAGTGAGAACATGCAATATTTGGTTTTCTACTTCTGTGTTAGTTTGCTAAGGATCATGTCCTCCAGCTCCATCCATGTCCCAGCAAAGGACATAATCTCATTCTTTTTTATGGCTGCATAGTATTACATGGTCTGTATGTACCACATTTTCTTCTTGTACATTGTTGGTGGGAGTGTAAATATGTGATGTTTTTTGTGACTGGCTTCTTTCATTTAACACAATATTTCAAATGTTGTAGCAGATATCATTACTTCATTCCTCTTTATTGCTGAATAACATTTAACTATGTGGATATATTATATTTTATTTATCCATTCATCATTTGGATTGTTTCCACATTTTGAATATTATGAATAATGCTGTTATGAACATTAGTGTACAATTTTTGGGTAGATCCATTGTTACAGTTCTCTTCACTATATACTTAGAGGTGAAATTGGTACCACTATGTTTAATTTATTGATAAACTGCTCTACTGGTTTTCAAAATTGTTGCATCATTTTACATTCCCACCAACAATGCATGTAGGTGCCAATTTTTCTCATCCTTGCTAACATTTGTTATCTGCATTTTTGTTTATAGCAATCCTGAGTATGAAGTAGATTCTCACTGTAGCCTTGATTTGCACTTTGCTAATGGCTAATTATGTTGAGAACATTTTCATGAGTTTACTGGATATCTGTATGTCTTCTTTGGAGGGATGCCTACTCAAATCCATTGCCCATTTTTAATTGGGTTGTTTATCTTTTATTGCTGTTCTTCCTATATTTTAGATAGCAGTTCTTTATTAGACATATGATTTGCAAATATTTTTATCACATTATGTGAGTTTTCTTTTTACTTTCTTGATTATGTCCTTTGATACACAAAAGTTTTAATTTTGTTGAAGTCCAATTTATCAAACTTTTCCTTGTACTTTTAGGATATTTGAGAAACTTTTGCCTAACCCAAGCTTACAATGATTTACTTCCATGTTTTTTTCTAAGAGTTTTGTGCTTTTAGCTCTTATATTTAAGTTTATGCTTCTGAGTTAATTTTTGTGTGTCTATGGTTTAAGAAAGGGGTCTAAGATCATGCTTTTGCATATTGCTATCCAGCTGTCCCAACACCATTTGTTGAATATTGTTCTTTCCCCATTCAATTGTCTTGACACTCTTGTTGAAATCAATTGACCATAAATGTAACACTTATTTCTGGATTCTCTGTTCCTTTGACCTATATATGTATTCTTTTTCCATCACCAGACTGTTTTGATTTCAGTAGCTGTGTAGTAAGCTTGGAAATAAGAAGGTACGACTCCTTCAACTTTGTTCTAAATGTTTTTCAAGATAGGTTATTCTAGGGCCCTGTCCTGTTCCTACATAAATTTTATGATATGCTTGTTAACTTCTACAAGAAAGCCAAGCTGGGATTTTGATAGGGTTGCCATCAAAACTCTATCAAATGGTTTTGAGAATCGTCTGGGTATTTTTGCCTTATTTTTCCTTATTCATTAATATGGTATGTATTTTACTTTTATTTACAGGTTTATCAATTTTATTGACTTTTTTGAAAACGGCCTTTTGTTTCATTGATTTTTCCTGTTGTTTTCCATTTTTCTATTTTATAGGATTCTCCTATTATCTTTGTTATTTCATTCTTTCTGCTTGCTTTAGATTTATTTTGCTTTTTATAATTTATTGAGTTAGGGAATTTGGGGTTTTTTGAGACATTTATTCATAGCCAATATACCCTTTAAGATAAAAAGTTTTCTCCTTAACACTATTTAGTGGCATTTCACATATTTTGATATGTTATTTTTTTTTCATTCAGTTCTGTGTATTTTAAAAATTTCCTTTAAGGCTTCATCTTAGGCCCTATGTAGTTTTAATTTCCTTTAAGGCTTTCTCTTAGGACCATGGATTTAGAAGTGTGCTGTTTAATTTCTACAGATTTGGAGATATTCCTTCTGTTTTATGTTATTAATTTATAATTTTAATCCTTTGTGGTCAGATAATACACTATATATGACTTTGATACTTTTAAATTTATTGAGGTTTGTTTTACGACCCTGGATATGGTCTGTCTTAGTAATTGCTTCATGGACTCTTGGAGAAAATGTGTATTCTGCAATTGTTGGATGAAGTGTTGCATATATGTTTGTTAGATCCTGTTCGCTGATTGTGTTGTTCAGATAATCAGGATGTAGAATTTTGCTTATTTTCTGTCTGGTGTTTTTATCAGCTCCTGAGAAGGAGTTGTTGAAATCCCCAACTACAATTATGAATTTTTCTGTTTCTCCTTTCAGCACTCTCAGATTTTCTTACATGTATTTTGTAACTGTTTTTTGATGCATATATATATATGACTGGCATTTCTTCCTAATAGCTTGCTTTTTTGTCATTATGTAATGTCCCTTTTTGTATTTAATAACTTTGTTTCCTCTGAGGTCAACTTTATCAGATAACAATATAGCCCATTCTCGTTTTTTTTAATTAAGGTTTGCATGGCAATTTTTTTTTCACCATTTTACTTTCAACCTATATATGTCATTGAATTTGAAGGGAGTTTCTTGTAAGCAGCCTTTAGCTGAGGTACATTTTTTATCCATTTTTTGTTGATGTATTTAGACCTCTTACACTTGAGACAATTATTGATATACCAGTACTTAAGATTACCATTTATTAGTTCTTTTCTGTTTGTTTTCTCTGGACTCAGACCTCTGTTTCTCTTTTTTCTTCTTCCTGCATGTTCCTGGAACATATTTTAGGATTTCATCTGGTTTAATTACAGTGATTTTGAGTGTATCATTTTTGGTAGTGGTTGTTCTGAGTATTCCTGTTATCTATTTCTCTATCTATCTATCTATCTATCATCTATCATCTATCTATCTATATCTTTATGAGTCTACTGGTATCACTATTTTAACCTTCCATTTTCTTACCCATTTTTATAATATCATCAAGAGAATGAGATTATGCTATAATTT
Organism: Symphalangus syndactylus; assembly: GCF_028878055.3. Classification (NCBI taxonomy): domain Eukaryota; kingdom Metazoa; phylum Chordata; class Mammalia; order Primates; family Hylobatidae; genus Symphalangus; species Symphalangus syndactylus. Next base: position 34,947,584 of record NC_072431.2, read on the forward strand.
TGTTCCAATCATCAAACATCACTTAGAAAGCTCATTGTAAGCACCTATATTTCTGCTTTTTGTATTATTATTTCTTCCTTCCTGATGCTCCATGATCTCTTCTTTTATTCATCTTTTCTGTTAGAAGAATTCTATTCAGCCAATCTTTAAGAATTATGTCTGCTAGAGAATGTAAAATATCTTATGTTCTCACTTATAAGTGGGATAATGGACTCTAGGGACTCCAAAGCGAGGAAGGTGGGAGGCAGCTAAGGGTTGAAAAATTACCTATTGGGTACAGTGTTCAATATTTGGGTGAGGTGATGGGTACACTAGAAGCCTAAACCTCACCACTACTCATGTAATACCCATGTAACAAAGAAGCACATGTACATCTTGAATCTTAAAAAAAATATATCTACTCTCCGTGGGTGCATATTCACAGGTGAAAATTGTAGTTATCTAAGAGGATTCTTTTTAAATAGTACATCAATGTTGTATACAAGATTTGGGGGCCTAACTTTTCTCATTCTTGTTTTATAGTTTCATATTACTGTGTTTCTTATTTAGAACCATTTCTTGACATCAGTGTATTGTGGTTCGGTTTTACCTATGTGTTATGATTGAATCTCAATGTCAATTTGCAACTCTGTGTGTACATTTTAAGTCAATATGGGGTTTAATGAAAATATAAGTCAGCCATTTCTATCACCATCATCTCTCTCTGGCTGCATTATCTGTCTCTGGCAGCATCCCAGGTTTTTCTGCCTTTAATTTTCAACATTTTAATATGCTGTGTCTGGAAACTTTTCAGAAATGCATATTCAGTGGCTCCACCACAGAATCAAAAATTATGGGAGTGGGGCTTGTGTTAGCAAGCCCTTCAACCGATTCTAATGCACAGTAAAGTTTAAGAAACAGTTACTTAGATCTGTACTGGTAGCTACTAGTCATATGTGACTATTCAAATTTAAAATAATTAGCAAATAAAATTAAAACTTTGATTTCTAAATCCCACTAGCCACATTTCAAGTATTCAATAAAAGCCTGTATCTAGAGTCCACCATATTTGGCAGCACAAATTTATTACATTCCATCATCTTAGAAAGCACTGCTAAACAACATTGATTGAAGAATAAATGAAATTTGTCAAGGTAGTATATTTGTAACAATTTATCAGCTGTACTGGATATCTTCCATTTACTCTGCCAGAACTACTCTTTACCCTTCTCCTTGCCCTCAGCTCTTAGAGACTCACTCACAAGAGCTGTTTCAATGGGTTCTCTTGACCTCTGGCTTCTGGTTGGGTTTGACCAATGGGAAGCACCAGACCAAGTGTTTGCTCCCTCCCCAGTCACTGGGTATAGTTTCTGTTCTTTACCTATGGCCACAATTTCTGTAAATGTTTCTTACATCTACATCTAATCGCTAGGGCAATTTTTGGTAACTATTCCCTTCTTGTCCCTTCAGTCTTAGAAGCAGAATCCCTTGGTTTCTCCTTAAACCTTGCCTACAGTATTGACAGGCCCCTCAGCTTACTTTTCTTCAGATGGTCTCTTTGGAGTGTGACTTATTCTTTCTACAATAATTGCATATCCCTGGTTCATGCATCAGCTGAACTTTTGGCCTTTACGAGGTTTAGAAACTGAAATAACTCAAATTTTATCTCCTATAGTAGTGTTCCCCAGAGTAAGCTTAAATCTTATTTCTCTCCATTAAAATCAAGATAAAGAGAGAAAAACAGAAAAATGAAGGAAAGATGGAAGGAAGGAAGGAAGGAAGGAAGGAAGGAAGGAAGGAAGGAAGGAAGGAAGGAAAAGAAAGAAGGAAACTATTATAGGGTGCATACTATGATTCTTGTATTTTGTTGAGTATGATGCACAAGCTTGGAACCACAGTAGAATTGCTCATAAAAATGAGTGCCATACTCTGTCATTCTGAGGAGCAAAACTGCAAACAATTCAGGACACACACAGCGATTAAAACTCTTCAATATTTTTCTTAATAAATAGGAGCTTTAGCCGGACACAGTGGCTCATACCTGTAATCTCAGAACTTTGGGAGGCCGAAGTGAGTGGAGCACAAGGTCAGGAGTTCGACACCAGACTAACCAACATGGTGAAACCCCATCTACTAAAAATACAAAAATTAGCTGGGTGTGGTGGCAGGTGCCTATAATCTCAGCTACTCAGGAGGCTGAAGCAGGAGAATTGCTTGAATCTGGGAGGCGGAGGTTGCAGTGAACAGAGATCATGCTACTGCACTCCAGCCTGGGTGACAGAGCAAGACTCCATCTCAAATAAATAAATAAATAAATAAATAAGAGCTTTAGATGGAATAAAACTTTATTTTCTAACTTGATATCATCATTAAGATGATTACATTATCTGAAACCTAAACCTGAATATAATTTCACAGTGTTAACAGGTAGCATAGCTGTCTAACATAACATTCCATTATAATTGACTCTTAATTAACTGTATAGGTATTATAAGCAGTAGTTGCTAATCCTACATTGACTTTTACTTTTTTGCTTAGTAGAAATCTCTCCAAGATTCCTAAACAAAAACTAACAGGAAGGAATTTATCATGAACCCATGAAACAGTGCAATGTAAAGCAGGAATGCCTTTTTGATCTTTGAGTATTTCATCTTGTTTCACATGTGAAAGAGCCCCCTTGGTTTGCTGAATAAATATTTCTTTTTAATTGTTCTAACAATCATGCTTGATAGTTCTGGTCAAGAAAACGATTTGTTTTCTCAACTGAGTGAAACTTCTTTAGACCAAGTTGGAGCACTGACATATTTAGGACAAGCAAGATTCCATGATAGTAACATCAGTTTGATTAAGGGAGATGAGTTTTTTTTTTTTTTTTTTTTTTTTTTAACATCACAGAAGTGACGAATATTCATCTCTAAGATGTCTACTTTTCTCTTGACCTTTAAATTACTAAATATATTGCTGTGTCCTCACATTGCTTTCTGCAGAAATACAACAACAACAACACTGGATCCTTCCAGTGTACACAAAGTTTCTACTGCAGGGCAACCCAAGCACAACCAGCCAAGGTCTGCTGGGGATCTCTGCTGCTGCAGCGTTTTACACACACAGGAAAGGTATTGTGAATAATGTACAGTTATGAACAGGTGACCATATCAAGCTTCCTTCACTTAATGCTATCCCCAAGTACACTCTGAGGGAAGTAATTGGATACCTTTATTAGCAATTGATCTATGCAGGAAGAAAGTGTGGTGAAAAGCCTTGCAAGGCATTGATTGCATGTGCATTAGCTTACACTGATCTGCAGTACTTTTACAGAAAACTCACATAAATTAGAACAATAACCAGAATTCTATCACTAAACAGAAATAGAAAATATTTAAAAGCCTCATGTGTGAAAATCCAGAGAAATTATTTCACTATAGAGTATTTAAGAAGCAAAAGCAGCTATCATGAGGCCATATTATAATTGGAGAAGTGCTTGTGATATAGTATTCAGTGCTGATGTGCCACTGATGGACTAGCTTGTAGGATATGAATCCACTCTGTTCTATTTTCTTAAAACCGATGACAAGAAGTGTCAGGAGATGCCAGGCACCTTCCTGGAATAGCTATCATTATTCCCCAGTATGATCACATTACCTTTTTATTATTTTAGATGAAAAAATAGAGTATATTTTCCCCTCAATAACAGACTATGCATTAAACGTACAATATAACAGCCTTTGTGCATTTACTTCATTTACCAAAATTATTAACACAATTGCCTAAGTGTAATTGCTGCTATTGATGGGGGGAGAGGGGGAGAGTGGATGACCCCCATGGTCTGATCATATACTACAGATATCAGCCTCTTGACTTTTTACACAAATCAACAAGATAATGGAAATGTGGTATACTATCATAACTATACCATGAATTGTTATGTAGTAAACACAGGCATGTCTAAGACATTACAATGTTGTCTGTATGTTTTATATTGATTGTTTTCCCTTGGTGAATATTGTTATTAATAAATCTTGTATAATATTAATTGTATGGGATATTTTTCTTTCTGAGATTATAAGATAGAGTCATTCATATCAGTGCTCTGGAGATTCTCTGTTGTTGATTATAGAAAGATTTAGTCATCACTCTGCCATTATGCTCTCCGTATCTTAGTTATCCCTGCTCATCTTCATTGGTTTAATGCATAAAAATTAAATATTCTAATGCTGAAGAGAAAAAACGAAATTTCAAGCTGTCATTATTGTGGGGATACAATCACTGAGAAAATTAGATTTATTTAAGGTTATTTAAAAGTAAAGTTAGGGTCTTCTGTTTCCATTTAGGATGGATTAACTGTTGTGGGAACTGCTGTGTCATTGTAAAACTAGAAAACGAGATAAAAGATATGAAACAAGTGTCTGTAGACATTGAAAAATAGGTAACACAGGACTGTGAAACATGACAGAAGGGATTCTGAGACAACAAAAATGTGAGGATCCCTGTCCTGTATGAAATGCTGCTCTGGACCTGACTTAAATATACTTTAAGCCTCAAAAAGGTTAAACTACTCTGAACATAGTTTAAGTGCCTGGTATATTTTAGAAATATAAGAAAATATAGGATATTACAAAATTCACAATGTCCAGTGTCCAGTGAAAATATTTAGGGTAGGGAAGAAGCAGATAATATGACTTTTAACTAGAAGGAAAAAGAAACAAAAATCAGTTACAATATAAACTATGAAATCAGCAGACTAGAATATTAAACTAGCTATTATATATAGTATAACTATGAACAAAAACATAAAGGAACACATAAATATGATAAGAAGAGAAAGTGGAAATGTTTTTTAAATATCCAAATGGAAGTGTTAGGGATTTTTAAAAAATCATCCAAAACGAAAAATAAACTGAATGGGTTTAAATGCAGATTAGACACTGCAGAAGAGATCAATGAACTTGAAGTTGTAGGAATAAAAACTATCTAAATTTAACAAGGAGAGGAAAAGACAAAGTGCTTCTGTGACCCATGAGCCAATACATAGCAATTTAAAATATGGGTAATATTTCCAAAATGAAGATAAATAGATGTTTTTTAAGACAAACACAAAATAATTGAATTTACCACCAGTAGTGCTATACTACAGGAAAGGCCAAGGGAATTTCTTCAGGGAGAAAGCAAATGATATCAGATTGAAATGTGGATGTAAACAATAAAATGAAGAGCACTAGAAACATAAACATGTGGATTAATGTAAAAAACATTTTATCGTTTTGAATATATTTTAAAAGATTGTGTAAGGCAAAGATAACAATGTCTGTTGTTGATAATGTATTTGTAATACATATTACATATATATAAGAAAAATGTTTAACAATAGTACAAAGGACAAGACTGATGAAATAGATTTATACTGAATTAAGATTTGTATACTACACATGAGGTAGTATAATAGTATTTCAAGTTAGGCTGTGATAAGTCGAAACAATATATTGTAAATTGTAGAATAATAATTAAAAATATAAAGCAAAAAGAAAGGCTAATAACCCAATAGAGGGAATATATTAAAATCCTAAAAATAGCAAATTATTTTTAAAAATTTGTAAAACAAAAAGGAACAGATTGGAAGAATAGAAAACAAATTGCAAGATGATTGATTTAAATGACATTATATATTGATAAAAGTGTTAATAGTTACATCATTAAAATACTTCTAAACATGATTTAAAATTAACAATGATTTCAAATAGAAATTTTAAATTACAAAACCCACATTACATATGAAGATACAAACAGATTAACAACACAAAATTGTGATAAAATATATATGCAAACATTAATTCAAAGAAATTTGGACTGACTGTATTAAAATTGAAAATAAGTAGATTTACAAGAAAGTGATATTATCAGAGATAAAGATGTATATTTTATAGTAACAAAGGAGGCAATTAACAAGAATAAATAGCAATCTTAACTGTGTATGAATATAATAGCATAGCTGATAGAGATAAAAGGAAAAATAACCAATTCCCAAATATAGTCAGAGTTTTCAACACTCCTCTTTCAGTAATTAGTAGAACAAGTACACAGGTAGTCAGAAATAATGTAGATGCGAACAACCAACTTGACTTTATTGACATTTACAACACTCTCCTAACAGTAGCAGAAGACACATTCTTTTCAAGCACAAGCAAAGTATTAACTGATACATACTAAGCTGGAACATAAAACAAGTGTGAACAAACTTGAAAGCATTGAAATTATTCAAATATGTTCTCTGACTCCATCAAAATTAAACTATAAAGCAACAAATAAGAGCTATATGGAAAATCACCTATCTAAAAAAAAAGGAAAACTCATGTCTAAATGATCCATAGATCAAAGATGTAGTAAATCTGTATTATTTGCAGACAAATACATTACCTACACCTAAAATCTCACCAAGTTTTTAGAAGGAGAAAACTATTCCACCTAATAGAATTTAGCAAGGTACAAGATCAATAAACATAAAGTGTTTTCCTATAATATGATTTAATTACTGAAAAATTAACTTAATTAAAAGGTCAAATTCAATGTACAGGAACATTTTTTAAATGAAGTACTTAGAGATAAATTTGACAAACTATGTGTAAGACCTGTACTCTAAAGACTATAAAACATTTTTTAGAAGACTTAAAGAAGACCTAAATAAATGGAAAAAAATACGTTGCTCATGGATTGGAAAATCCAATATTGCTAGGATATAAATTTTTTTCCAAATTAATCTGCAGGTTCAACATGATCCCAATCAATGTCACAGTAGATACCATCAAACCAATTATAAAATTTATATGGAAATGCAAAGATCCTAGAATGGTCTAGATAAATTTGAGTAAGAGTAACAAACTTGGAGAACTTTTATTACCTGGTTTGAAAAACAACTAGAAAGCTGCAATAATCAAGGTAGTGTAGTATGAGGGTAAGGATTATGTGCCAAGCTCAGTGTTAAGGTCTTTATATAAATACAGTCTTATTTAATCCTCACAGACTCATACAAGGCAGGTGTTATTATTCCTATGATGAGAGAGCTAGGGCCCAGAGTGTTTAAGTAACTCTCATGATGACACAATTAACAAGCTTCACCTGCCTCTGAAGCCGAGCCTTTTAAGACACTATAGTATGTTTTATCCCTTCATAGAGTTGTTTCATATTCTTTCTAAAAATGGATGTTCTTTAATACTGACTCTAAACATATTTGTTCAGATATAGAAATTCCAAATTTAAATGTAGGACAGAGAAGATGATATCTCATTATTTTACAGCTCATTACCAGTCATATTTCAAAGTAAAATCACTGAAAAATAGGATAGAAAGTCAAGTGATTGCGGGAATAATGTTAAAGAAAATAAATTAGTCAAAGGAAGTCATTATGTTTTCAATTCCTGAGAACTCCAATGTCCTTGCCAACCCAAATTGATGACACAGATCATTTTCCAAATATATATGATAAAGGTGACTTCCAAAAACCTGTAGAGTAGATCATTTAAAGCTACAATGGGCCAGTGGCCATCATTTCGGCTTTCTATCGCCCTCCTCGTCTTTCTCCAGATCCCATGAGGCTGATGCTTGTGATGACATCCCTTAATGCCAATGGCCTAGAAATTTAGCAGAGGTAATTGTGTCAATTGGGTCTCAGTTTGCACATCTCTGGGGATCTGGTTCAGATATATATTTTTGAGGGTGTCCAAAAGTTACAAGAATATATGGATGGCTGAACCTTCAGACACATCCCTTTTGTTCCAACAACATTATTGAAGCATAGAATTTGATATGGCTTGGCTGTGTCGCCACCCAAATCTCATCTTGAATTGTAGCTCCCACAGTTCCCACATGTTGTGGGAGGGAACCAGTGCAAGGTAATTGAAACATGGGGGTGGGTCTTTTCCATGCTGTTCTCCTGATAGTAAGTCTCACAAGATCTGATGGTTTTATAAGGGGGAGTTTCCCTTCACAAATTCTCTCTTGTTGCCACCATGTAAGAAGTGCCTTCTGCCATGATTGTGAGGCCTCCCCAGCCACGTGGAACGTGTGTCTATTAAACCTCTTTTTCTTTATAAATCACCCAGTTTCGGTTATGTCTTTATCAGCAGGATGAAAATGGACTAATACAGAATATGATGATGAATACTCTGAAAAGAACATGGAGTGCAAGTTATCTGTGTTTATTAAGTCCAGAATTTTTTTGCATTGTTTAAGTTGGGGTACTCTCCATGGTTTAATCACACTACAAAATCTGTGATAAAAAATAATATAATAATAGAATCTCCAGACAAGAGGTTGTCAATACTAGCCCATGACTGGTACCAGTCAATGAGGAGTTTTTGCCTCTCCTCAACTTCTGACTTTTCCATGGTGGAGATTAGTACCTTCAGTCTACAATATAATTATAAACAGCCATAGTTCTGGGGATGGCGGGACTTCCAGTTTCTTTCCCACAGCTCTTATGGTTCTAACCATTAGCCAATTCATGCCCTGGCCTCGAACCCTTTCATTCTAATTCTTTCATAGAAAGAGAAAAGGTCATAAATAGCGCCAGATGCTGGAAGATGAGACTATTCTCTTCAAAACTCCTGTAATTTTTCTAGAATGATATTACATGTAGCAACTGACTTTATTTTCCTCAATATTACTATGCAATAAAAACTTATTTCTGATACAGAAGAGTCAGAGAAATATTTGTATGGAAGTTCATTGGGAAGTACTCTCTGTAATTATAGCTGAGAGGAAGCAGGAAACAAGATTGCGCAGAAGCAGCAGAATTGCAGTGCAGCTGCAACAGCAGCCTCAGTGAAATCATGGGAAGCTCTAACTTGTACCTGAGCAAACGAACAGGACATTAATACTCATATTAACCAGTCATTAGATGTGAGCTGCCTCTGAGAAAGGGTCAGATCTTTGAGTGCGGCTGTTTCCTTTAGTTAAGGACAATTCCCAGAGAGAATCACAGCTATGAGCCATCCACATCCCATACTCTCTCCAACTGAAGAAATGAATCTGTTGTTCGTTGTTCCTGAAGGGGGATGGGCAACATAACACAGTTCTCTGTATATCTTACTACCTCACATACATTGGATCCTGGGATATGGTCAATATTTGTTATCCTCTCTGTGTATTGCTATCAAATATGGATCCCTAATGTGACAAGTGTGAGCCCAGAAAATAATTACATACAATATGATATTGCAAAATGAAATTGTAACTTTTAAATTTTGTAAATAAACATTATTTCTCTACACATTAAGAAATAGAGAGATTGACAAAAGTTCTTTTTTTCTGTGAAATACTTTATTCAGAGATTATGTTCTATATATACTCATTTGGTGTTAAAAATGTATTTTAAAAATATGTAATATAGGTATTAAATAACATATTTGGCCATTTTTCATAAATGACAATATCATGTTAATCTCTACACATTCAACTTCTTCCTAAATACTTCCACTTGGCTGTCTCACAGCATCTCAAAATCAATATGTATAAAACTTTACTCATCATCTTCCACCATTAAATCTATTTCTCTTATAATACTAACTCTTTTGTGGGATGGGGGGGAGTGTTAATGAAATTATCATTGCCATCTATTGTCACTAATGTCAAAAACTTTTCTGTTTATTTTATATGCCTCTATCTACTGTCCTACCCAAATTCAATAAGCACTTTCTTCTTCTCAATTCTACTTAGAAAACAAACCAAAAAAACCTACCACTTCTGACCATACTGCTCCATTTTCACTTCCCTAATTTCTTTAGGTCTTTATTTTTCCTCTCATATATTATTGTTCAAACCTTCCTTCCCAGCATTATCAGAGTAATATGTATTTTTTTTCTTTTAAAATAGGAATAATGCTTCTAAAAATCAAATATGATGGTGACAATTTATATTTCCACATTTAAAATGTCTCCTTTCCTCATTAAGTTCAGGCAACTCAGCAGGGCATATTCAAGACCTTTATCACCCATGCCTCCTTTCCTCTGGGCTTACCTTCCCTCATTCTCCCAAGCCTTCCCTCAACTTCATCAGTACAGAAACTGAAGATTTGCGAAGGGCTTTGTTTTTGCATACCATATTCCCTCTGCCTGCAATTCCCCCTCAAGCCCCATCCATCTAATTCTTGAACAACCTTCCAAGGCCAGCTCAAGCATCACTTGTTCTGGGAAGTCTTTGCTGAAGCCCAAATAAAGAATTAGAATAAAATGTGACACATACTTTGACACATACTTTGAGGGCAAAATGGAAACCTGGAGGAGGGGAATCTAATCCATACTTGGCAGGTCAAGCAGGGTTTAGAGTGTGTGATGCCCAGGATCTGAAGGACAAAAGAGGTGGCTCAGAAATAAGTGCTGGAGCAGAGTGGTCCACCAAAGGAAAGTGCAAAAGCAAAGACCTTGATGCTAGAGATCAGAAGGGATGTTAAAGAATTTGACCTTGATCCTGAGAACCACTCATTAAATAAGAGAATGGAGACAGTTGGTTAGAGTTAGGAACGCTGGCAGTTGACAGAGCAGTATGGAGTCTGTTTCTATAGTCCAGATTAAAGATCATAGCACTCAAGCTAAAATAGTGCAAGTAGTGATAGAAATAAACAAATCTGAGAGACTTCAGCATAAATTTTTCAAGAAAAAAAGGAAGAAGAAATCTTTGGTAAAAATAAGTTTTCTCTATGCTTCTTTCTTCTTTGCTTAAATAAAACAAACCAACTTTTCTTTCCTAGGGACCGCTGAATCTCCGACACTTGCCCCCAACCTCTTTGTCTTTTGTTAACATGTGGTAGAATTCCTTTATTACATTTTTGTGAAGAAAGGAAATACAAAGTTGACGCAAAAGCAAAGATATAAAGTTCTGGCATAGAGCTCTTATCAATAACATCTATATTTCATCAAAATAGGCAGAAACCATTGCTAGATACCTCTCCCCACATCTGCCTTTACTTATGATTGCTCTGCTTTTCTTTTTCTCCTTTCTTTCAAGAGAATAAACTAGTGAAGGTAGGAAAAAAGTGAGAGGGAATATTAAAGGTATCATTCAAATTTCATATCTGTTTAGAAGACTACGGGTGTCTATTCAAAGCTGTGCCACACTCAGGAGTAATCTCCATTTAACAGTGTGTCAGGTCTTGGAAGACAACCAAGGGCCTGTAACTAAACGGACCACAGCTCTTCGGAAGAGCGGGACTCCACCACTGGTGCTACCGCCTACCTTCCCTCAACTCTCCTCAAACAGTGCTTTGACTCTTTGGGCATCGACCCTGTTGTACTGTACTCGTTGGATACCTGTCTAGCCAGGGCTTCTACCTGTTACCTCTAACCAATCCCATCTTGAATTTCCTCCAATCTATTTTATTGTAATGGAAGGAGTAAAAATGTTTTCATAAATTTAAACAAAGTTTGAGATACTATATTTAAAAACTAATACTTCAAAAAAATTAATTGTATTTAAAATTTTAGAATAAAGCTTTTTTAAAAATTCCAGTATTTACATCCATTTCTACTGTCCCTCTGCCTTGTCTTGTTTTAATTTCATATACATTTCTGAAATACCATATTTTCTTTTTTTTTCTGTTACTTTTTTTTTTTAATCAAAAGAGAATTTAACACAAGGTTATATGATTAAAGGAAAGCCTTTCTGTATCAGGTGTGCCCTTTGCATAAGCTAAATAAATATTTGTGGACAAAAATCACAAGTAAGCAAAAAAAAGTTCCCATAAAACAATTATAAATTGTTGAAATTATGTCTCAGCAAAAGCAAAAAAAAAAATTTTTAAAAATCTAAATCAGATCTGTGACGTTTACTAACTCAAGTTATCCCCTTGAAAATTACTCTTATATGTAAAACAGTCAGAAGTGGTTGTTTCAGCTCATCTAAAGATGGACCTTAAGTCTGAACACCAGCAAAATGTACTTTCCGGGCCAGGCACAACTGCTCACCCCGTAATCCCAGCACTTTGTGAGGCCAAGGCAGGCGGATCCCTTGAGGTCAGGAGTTCGAGGCCAGTCTGGGCAACATGGCAAAATCCTGATCCTACAAAAATACAAAAATTAGCTAGGCGTGGTGGCGGGCGCCTCTAATCCCAGATATTCGAGAGGCTGAGGAGGGAGAATCGCTTGAACCCAAGAGGTGGAGGTTGCAGTAACCCGAGAGGTGGAGGTTGCAGTAAGCCGAGATTGCGCCATTGCATTCCAGCCTGGGCAACAGAGCAAGACCTTGTCTAAAAAAAAAAATACACACACGCACAAACACACACACACACACACACGACTTTCCCCCTTGCTTCTAATGTAAAGAAACTATTAATATCAAAAGGTTTTTTAGATCACTTCGTATAATAAAACATTCTACTTATTTTGAACACCAGGCGGCAGTAAATGTGGCATTTAGCCAAAAATGAAGGTGGAAGGATGAAACTGATTTTGAACTTTATGCATGCAAAGGAATAAAAAATAATTTAGTACAAACTTTCCTGTTTACAGAGGAGAAAACTGAAATACATAGAAATGAGGAGACATGCCCAGAGATACAGTAGTAACTGGCAAATCAGTAAATAGCTTCTGTACTCTATCCACTATACTACGATGCAGTTTAACTTTTCTGACTTGTTTGATTTAAACTCTACAGGTTTATTTGCAAATAAATGGATTACTGAGAGATTTATTTGTTTAATATTTATTTTGTTCTTCTACGTGTAACAACTTTTATTTTCAATTCATAGATATAATGTAGGTGGCCAGTATTTTCAAAATGTATGTATTGCCTTTAGGAGACATAGAAGAGCCACTTCTTTATGGAGATAGAGTAGCATGGTGCTTAAGCACACAGGCTCTGGAGCCAACTTATTTAGGTTGTCACCTTGGGCTCTTCCATATATTAGCTGTGTGGCCTTGGGCCAGTTGTTCAGCCTGAAAAAAAACTGGGATTATAATAAAATTACCTGCCTCTAAGAGTTGTTGGCTGGGCACGGTGGCTCATGCCTATAATCTCAGCACTTGGAAGGCCAAGGTGTGAGGATCACTTGAGTCCAGGAGTTCAAGACTCGCCTAGGCAACACAGGGAGATCCTGTCTCTACAAAAAATAAATCAACTTCACCAGGTGTATTAGTCTGTTTTTACACTACTATAAATAACTGCCCGAGACTGGGTAATTTATTTAAAAAGGGGGGTTTAATGGACTTACAGTTCTGCATGGCTGGGGAGGCCTCAGGAAACTTACTATCATGGCAGAAAGTGAGAGGGAAGCAGGGACCTTCTTCACATGGCAGCAGGAGAGAGAAGAGATGAAGGGGAAAAAGTCCCTTATAAAGCCATCGGATCTCCTGAGAACCCACTCGCTATTAGGAGAACAGCATGGGGGAAGCTGCCCCCACGATCTAATTACCTCCCTCTCTCAACAGGTGGGAATTACAATTCGAGAAGGGATTTGGGTAGGAACACAGAACCAAACCACATCACCGGGTGTGGTAGTGCATGCCTGTGGTCCCAGTTACCCAGGAGGTGAGGTGGGAGAATTACTTGAACCCAGGAGGCTGAGGCTGCAGCAAGATGTGATCATGCCACTGCACTCCAGCCTGGACAACAGAGTAAAACCCTCTCTCAAAAACAAACAAACAAACAAAAAGTTTGTTATATGGATTAAATGGGTCAAAAAATAAAGTTTATTAATATAGTGCCTGGTATATGTTACAACTTCAGTAACTGTTATTAATCTCACCAGCAAGAAACAAAATTTCAAGAGTTAAATCTATTTTTCCGAATATTTTATAAAATCATGCTGATCATTTTTACACAGTATTGTTTTTATATGGTATTACCATTCAACTTGTCTTCTCCACATTTCACATGACAATACATTTTCAGAATATCAACAGGTTTTTTTGAGTATAAATAAATTAAGACTTTGCTAAAACAGGCCTCTGGTTTAAAATTTAACATATCTTATTAGACACTATGCAAATATATTCTGTTTTTTAAAATTTTTATTTTTTTATCTTTATTCTTCGTCACCACTATGAAAATTTGAGTCTATTTACTGAATTGCTTAAAATACAGCAATGTAAAAGTAGTAAATGCAGTTAGGCTGAAAGTAAAAGAAATGTTAGAAAAAAAATCCTACAATGGTAATCAATAATTTGAAAATTTTGATTTAAAAGATAAACTCTAACTCAGCAGTCCCCAATCTTTTTGGTGCAGGGACCAGTTTCCTAGAAGACCATTTTTTTTTCACAGACAGAGGTGGGAGATGGTTTTGGGATGATTCAAGTGCATTACATTTATTGTGTACCTTATTTCTATTATTATTACGTTGTAATATATAATGAAATAAATATACAACTCACCATAATGTAGAATCAGTGGGAGCCCTGAGCTTGTTTTCCTGCAACTAGAAGGTCCCATCTGGGGGTGATGGGAGACAGTGAGAGATCATCAAGCATCAGATTTTCACAAGGAGCGCACAACCTAGACCCCTTACACGCACAGTTCACAACAGGGTTCGCGCTCCTATGAGAATCTAATGCTGCCACTGATCTGACAGGAGGCAGAGCTCAGGTGGTAATACAAGCCATGGGAAGTAGCTGTAAATACAGAGGAAGCTTTGCTCACTGGCCTGCAGCTCACCTCTTGCTGTGTGGCCTGGTTCCTGCTGTGGACTCCTGCTCTGACTGATTATTACTTTTATGATAAAAACTTGCAGTGTGAGAAACTTTAAATAAGAAACTTAATATTTAGAATGTGGATTTCTATAAATAGCGAACTAGTCTTTTACAGCTGCATTGAAGACCCTTGGACCATTAGGTCTCTGTAGACTTCCCTGGCCTCGCTTCTCTCTAAAGCCTCTTTAAAATCTTCAGAACTCGGTCCACAAACTGATTCTATCCCCATCATTGCTTTAAAACCTACTAACCTGGCAAGAATCAGTTATCACCACATCTTAGACTACACATTCAAATTTGCCAATACTCCTTCTTAAGGTAATTAGAACAACAAGAAAAATACTGATATTTTCAAACTCCATTTCATAGTATATAATTAAACTTTCAATTTAGTAAAGATAATGGAATAAATAAATTTAAATAACTGTTATCTCCTTTAGAGTAACAGCTTGGGAAGTTATATCTTGTATCATTAGTGATAGGTTTGCTGAAATATTTTTAAATGTCTCTTTTGGAACTATCTTGAGGACCTACTTATGTCTTTTTTAAAATTAATTTTCTTTTCTTTCTTTCTTTCTTTTTTTTTTTTTTTTGAAACAGCATCTCAGTCTGTCGCCCAAGCTGGAGTACAGTGACAAGATCAGAGCTCACTGCAGCCTTGACTTCCCAGGCTCAACTCATCTTCCCACCTCAGCCTCCCAAGTAGCTGGGACCACAGGTGCACACCACCATCTCTGGCTAATTTTTTATTTATTTCTTTGAGAGATGGGGTTTCCCTATGTTGCCCCAGCAGGTCTTGAACTCCTGGACTCAAGCAATTTTCCTGCCTCAGCAACCGAAAGTACCGGGATTACAGGCGTAAGCCACTGCACCTAGCCATATATATCTTTGAGGGAAGAAAAATTTCTGATCCTTGGGAATTAACTTAATAAATGTAATACAAATATGTTAAATGAATATATTAAAATATTTATTAAAAGTTAAAAAAGATCACAGCTACCTACAAATTATTATAACTGTTTAACAAAGGTTGCATTAATATTTTATTTTTTCAAATACTATTAATGATATACGTATTCATATAGGAAAATAAAAGTCTGGAACAATAGCAGTCAAGCTGTTAAAACAGGTTGTGAATGAACTTTGTTGTTATAGGGATCATTAGTTTTGAGTGTGTATATATATTCCTTAACTACTATTCCGAGTGTTGCCTTTACAATACATTGAATTTTCATTTCTGATATTGTATTTTTCATATGTAGAAGTTCCATTTTTGTGTGTTATATTTCTCTCATCATATTCAGATTTTTCTTTACTGTCTTAAGTATACATAGCCAACTTAATATTACAAAATTTAATGTCCTAATTTGTTAATTCCATTATCTTTGTCATTTCTGGGTCTGTTTTTGTTAATCGACTTTTCTGCGGGCTCTAGCTCGTATTTTCCGTCTTCTTTGCATGCCTGGTCATTATTTTTGATTGGATGCCAGTCAATGTGAATTTTACGTTGTTAGGTCCTTTGAGACGTGTTGGATTTTACTCTGGCTAACATATAAACAAATTGAAATCAGCTGGGTCCTTTTAAGCCTCACTTTTAAGCTTTGTTAGGATAAATCCAGAGCAACGTTAATTAAAGTTAATTCAGCCCCACTGCTAAGACAAGACCTTTCTACAGAGTCTACCCAATATCTCCTGTGTTATGAGGTCTTTTCACTTTGACTGGGGAGGATAAACTATTACTATCCCTGTGTGAGGTCCAAGAATTTTTAACCTGCTACTTAACATTACAGTCATGTCAGTCATGTGCCAGATAACACTTCAGTCAAGGACAGACTGTATATATGATGGTGGTCCCACAGATTATAATACTGTATTTTTACTGTGACTTTTCTATGTTTAGATGTGATTAGACACACAAATACCACTGTGTTACAATTGCCTCAGTACAGTAACATGTTGTACAGGTTTATAGCCTAGAAGCAATAGGCTATACCATAAAGCCTAAGTATGTAGTAGACTATACCATCTAGGTTTGTGTAAGTACTCTCTTTATGATGTTAAAATTGCCTAGTGACACATTTCTCAGTACATATTTCCACTGTTAGGCAAGGCATGACTGTAGTTCTTTCTCTGGCTTAGGGTATTTTTGTTTTCACACAATTGCAGAATGCTGTCAAGCAAAAACTTGAGGTCTCTTTCTATAGATCTCTGGTATACTCTCTGTTCAGCTCCCTTGTCTTAGGTGTCCTAACAAATTCTAGCTCCCTCAGCCTATCAAACTCTTGTTTTCTGGCTCTTCATGTTTCCATCTTCCTGAGCTGTGGTTTAGAAACTTCACGTAGTATGCAGAGACAATCATACGCTCACTTTCTTTCTCTTCTCTAGGGATCACCGTCTTATAGATAATGTTGCCCAATGACTGAAAACTAGTGGTCACATATTTTGAAATAAATATTCATATATTTTGTCCCCTTATCTAGTGGAAGACTTCTACAAGGGAATGTCGATAACAGTAGTTTTGATCAAAAATAACTCTACAGAAAGCACATTATCAGCAAAACCATTGTTAGGGTAAAGGACCCATCAGTGGACTATGACACTGTGGGGAAAATTCTTCACGAATACGTAATCAATTAATATACTTACTAAGCATCTACTACATGCAAGACAAAATATTTATTTTTCTTCACATCAGTTTTCTGGCCAAAAAAATCCAGACCATGTTAAATTAGACGAGCAAACACTCAGATGCCAATACATTTAGGAAACCTTTTTTCTTCAGTTGTTTCATTAAGCATCATTTGTCCATCTCATCACTCCAATCTATGTCTGATAATCTTCATTGTGTATTCTATTTCTTTTTAGTTATAATCTGAAGTTCTACTTTTGAATCCTACTTTTTAGCTATGTATACACAAAACTTGTAACTTTATTCTTCTATTTTCATAATAGAATAATTGTTTTTTCTTACTTTGTAATATTGCCATGCAGCCAATATTAGAAAGTAAAAGTATTTTTCTAATCCTATTTAATTAGAGAAAAACAAACTCTTTCAGTATTGTATTAATTTTATTGCCTTAATATTACTGTCTATGTTTTGTTCTTCCAGAAACTTCTACAGTTTTGAAAATTGCAGCGGCAATTGTGGAAAAGACAGAAGTGTGGATATCCATTTATTTCTCACTAAGGGAAATAAAATTCTTATTCCTATTCTGGTATGGATTGTATGATGTTAGTTAATTTCCATGACTTAACATCTCCACATTTTTCTATCCAAGTTACAGGAGGTCAGTTGTAAATATTAGGAACTTACTGGTTATTGGCTTGTTCAACCCGACAGGCTTTGTGCTTCCCTTAATTCAAGCCTACCCTTTAAATTTTAAAGGCACCATCTACTTATGTCTACATCTGACGCTGTCATTTAGTGTTTAATGAACTCTCAAGGCTGTGCAGTGTAGTATTTAATAAGAAATTTGGAAAGAGACTTTTTCTGGGTTTAAACCGAGATAAAATTTCTAGGGCTGCCAAAAGAGCAAGAAAAACACAAACAGCTAATGTTCTGTAGACTAGGAATGGCACATAAAAGAAATGGAAAGGAAATAAATTTTAGTTGGAACATGAAAGAAAATTGGGAAAATAATGAATAATATACCTAATGCTTTGCCTATGAGCTCACAGGGAAAATCCTGCAAGGGATCCCTCAGTCAGACCAAGAGGATTTTATTTTTGGTTTTATTATTTTCCAGGATTTTATGTTTGAAGATCCCTAACAAGAACCTAGATACATTGAGAATAGTAAGTTCTTATTAATAGATACTTAGAGTGGAATATATGTTATATATTATATACAACATATGTATTATATATAACACATATTATAACATAATATAGTAATATAATATATAACAACATGTCATAATATATAGGTTATATATAATACATTATATATTCCACTCTAAGAATGTATCTAACATATGTGTTATTCTGGATATAACACCAAAGGCATAATCTATAAGAGACATAATTGATAAGGTGAACTGCATTAAAATTAAAAACTTCTGCTCTGCAAAAACAGACAACAAGCCAGTGTTAGATAAATATTTGCAAAAGACACATCTGACAAATGACTGTTAACCAAAATAAACAAATAAAGCTTAAAACTCAATAATAAGAAAATAAATAACCCAATGAAAAAATGAGCCATATATCTTAACAGACCAAAGAAGATGCACATATTGCAAATAAGCGTATAAAAAGGTGATCCACGTCATATATCACAGGGGAAATGCAAATCAAATAACACTTATGGTATCAACAATGGGCATGAGATACCACCACATATGTATTAGAATAACCAAAATCCAGAACACTGATGATACCAAGTTCTGGCCAAGGATGTGAGGCAACAGGAACTCTCATATATTGCTGGTGGGAATGCAAAATGTTCCAGCCACTTTGAGGACAGTGTAGCAGTTTCTTTAAAAACTAAACACACTCTCACCATACAATCCAGCAATTGTGCTCCTTGATGTTCACCCAAAGGACTTGAAAACATGTCCACACAGTAACCTTCACAAAGATGTTTATAGAGGCTTTACGCATAATTGCTAAAACTTGGAAGAAAACAAGATGTCCTTCAGTAGGTGAATGAATAAACTGTGGTACCACCAGTCGATGGAATATTATTCAGCACTGTAAAGAAATGAGCTACCAAGCTATGAAAAGCCATGGAGGAAAACTAAAAGCATATTGCTAAGTGAAAGAAGTCAATCTGAAAGGGCTATATTCTGCATTATTGCAACTATAGGACATCCTGGAGAAGGCAAAACTATAAAGAGAGTAAAATGATCAGTACTTGCCAGGGGTTGAAATGGGAGATGAATAAGTGGAACACAGAGAATTCGGGGGAAACTGAAATTACTCTGTATGATACTGTAATGGTAGCTACATGTCATTATACATTTGCCTAACCCCATAGAATGGACAACACCATGAGCTAACCCTAAATGTGAACTACAGACCTTGGGAGATAATGAAACCTCAAAGTAAGTTCATTAATTTTAACAAATGTTTCATTCTGGTGGGGGATGTTGATAATGGGGGAGGCTATTCTTATGTGGGAGTAGGGGTTATGTGGGAAATCTCTGTACCCTCCCCTCAATTTTGCTGTGAACCTAAAACTGCTCTAAAAAATAAAATTTTAAAAATAAAAGAATTGCTTGCATCTAATAAAAAAGACCACTATTCCTATTGCAGTTGAACTCTTCTTGCTATATCTACCACCAATCAGGGAAAAGAAGGTGATTTGTCCAGGATATGGCACTGAGAATTATCACAAGTGAGCTAGTTCACCTTCAGTCTCAGTCACTGAAGTTTCCTTCCTTCAATAGCACATCTTACAAGTCAAGAATGTAAGGTCCAAAGCCCCAGGACAAATCTCGGAAGCAAAGAAAGCAGCAGGGAAAAGTAGACCCTGGGATTTGATTTCCTTCCGGTTACCTCTAAGCATCATTTCCATGATAGAAGGTGTGGAAGCAAATAATAGAAGTGCAAGTGCCCGTCACTAATGTTTATCCTGCAAAGTGGTCTGCCCTTTTGAGAGGCACCCTGCCCTATGGCCATCCTTTGATTTCTTCCCTTGGTGGAAATTTCTTGTTTCTCTTTGAGAAAGATAATTCAACCCCGTTTCCATTGTTCTTCCTCCCAGGCTGCTGTAGGAAAGCGCACGCACACACTCCACACAAAATGAATTTTTTAAAAATTTATTTTCACAGTCGCTCATACCAGCTCTGAAATTCAGAACCCATATGACTGATGGCATATTCAGATGATCAGGTCCCAGGTCTGGAAAAGCAGCCTTTTCCCCATGTTTCTTTCCCCACCTAGGACCTCCTCTGATTCTTCACTGCATCTTCGAAAGAAAATGTATTATTTGCTTGCCTGGAAGTCTCTGCAATTCAATTGATTATATATATATATATATATATATATATATATATATATATATATATAAACACACACATATATATAAACACACACACACACACGTATATATATATACACACACATAAAGAAAACAGAAATCATAGCCTAGATACCGGTCTTGAGCGTCACCGCCCCACTCGC
Organism: Symphalangus syndactylus; assembly: GCF_028878055.3. Taxonomy (NCBI): domain Eukaryota; kingdom Metazoa; phylum Chordata; class Mammalia; order Primates; family Hylobatidae; genus Symphalangus; species Symphalangus syndactylus. The sequence continues at coordinate 34,968,358 of NC_072431.2, forward strand.
GGTTGTGAGCAAAGCCCTACGGAAGAAACCAATTCCCAGCCTAGACTCTTCAGAGCCCAAGGTCGGGTAGGCGCTGGCCAGGCTGTGTTGTCTGGTTTCCCACCCACTGCCCCAGACTCAGGGCTTTGCCATTGGTCCCCACCTCCTCTCCTCCGGAGTTTTTCTCCAGCTCCCCACCAAGCCACACAAAGTGACTTCTCGGAAACGTTAGCCGATTCTGCTGAGCAGGAAGGGAGGAAAGGGATGATGGGGGCGGGGGTAAGATAAGGCAAGGGCTCTTCTGGCTGCTGGACACACACACACACACACTCACACACACACACGCCCCACCCAATGGATGGCCGTGGATGGCAGGTCGTGCAACCCCCTCCTCCGCCTTCTATTAGCGCATGGTGCAGAGGCTACAGCGTCGCCACCACCGCGCCCCTAGCTGGGTCCCCGCCCTGCGCCGCCCGCAGGAGTGGAGAGAGGGAGGGAGGGAGGGAGCAAGGGGTGGGGACCCGGGCGCGCAGGGAGGAGTGGAGGAGGCAAAGAGGCGCAGCTGCCCTCGGGGAGGCGGGGCTGCTACTTCCCCGGGCGCGCCCTGGCAGGAGCGGCGCAGTCTGCGTGCAGGCGGTCGCCAGCGCTCCTGCTGCGGCTGTCGGCTTTCCAATTCCGCCAGCTCGCCTGAGGCTGGGCTAGCCTGGGTGCCCGTGGCTGCTAGCGGCAGGGGTCCCCTGAGCAACAGGAGCCCAAAGAAAAAGAAGCAGCCCTGAGAGAGCGCCGGGGAAAGAGAGGCCCGCGCCCTCTCCTGGAGCCAGATTCTGCAGGTGCACTGAGTGGGGATGATCGGCGGGCTAGGTTGCAAGTAAGTGCTTTTTTTTGCTGCTTCGGTGGGGAGGGGAGGAGAAGCCCCCGGTCTTTCGCCCGTGCTCGCCTCAACCGCCACACCCACCTGTGTCTATTTTCACATCTCGGTTCTGGAACCCTGTATTACGCCACCTGGAAAGAAGAGAGGGGGAAAAGCTTGACCGGGTGGTTCCAGCAATGGGAGGAAGGAGGGCTGGAAGCGTAGTTATTTCGATGGCTGGGCAGCTCCTGTGCGGTTTTGACTCTGTGGGTTTGCTGCCAGGTTCTGAAACTGTGGAAATGAAGGGTAGCAATGCCTGGTGGTTTACTGTCTTTTATTTCTGTTTACGCTAGCAGAGTTGTTAGATGGACTTCAATTCAAGGGGCAGCTCACATTTTTTACGAGCAAAAAGCGTGTGCTAAATTTCCCATCTGCAAAGCTGAGCGTGCACAACCAGCGTAGCAGATACAACCTGTGGGGACAGAAAAGAGCCCCGCACCCCTTAAGAGCACACAAACACAAATAATTGACAGGACAGCTCTTCCCCTATTTCTCAGCGCAGATGATTTATTTATTTTTTTCGAATAAGCACTTTATAGTGAAATTCAGAAAAGATGCAGAATCCTTTTAACTTTTTAGCGAATTCAACTTGGGAAACTCATTTACTTTTAGGAAAAAATGGATATTTTCGTGCCTTATATTCAAGACAAAAATCAGAACAAGAAACTAGAAACATTAATGCCAGTTTTTGTGATTATAGTAAACATTTCACTCATTATTTTAGTTTTTTTTTTAAGTTGGAGCGTTCATAGATTATATCTACTCTGATGTTAAGAGCAATTTACATGAGAAACTTAGGGGAGTTTTTAAGAAGCTAGTGTCAGTAAGATAAAAGCCAAATCAAAGTAAGCTTTCAAGGAAGTGGTAGCTTGTCAGTTACTGAATAGGAAGTCAGTGTTGGGGGGTTCAATTCTTTTCAGAAACATATTTATTATTCTTTTCTATTTCTTCTTCCCTGTAGACAAGATAAAGATTTTCTCTTTTTCTTTCCTTGTTATTTAAATATATTTTATGATTTTTGCTTTAACATCAATATAAACCTACCTTATATAAACTGCAAACCAAATCCAATTATTAAACTGTTCATTTTATTGAAAATTCTTCAGATTTTTTCCACTATTTAAAAAAGTTTAAACTATAATTTTTTCTTATAATTTATGGTGAGATTTTTAAAAAATTATTGATTAGTTTGAAAGCTAGTCTTATCTGATCCCTATGTTACAAATTTTCATGATTGTTAGACTAGCTTATCAACAACTAAACTCTAGACAAAATATGGTATTTGATGTAAAGAAGACTGTGCCCTCTATTTAGGCAACTGATAGTTTGACTTAAGATAAGTTTTTAAAAATTTTGTAGATGTTTAAAAGGAGGTTTCCTTAAGTAAACCACTGTGCAGTTGTGGGACACAGTGATGTATTTTTACAGTGACTGGATATATGATATGCCTTGATTCCTATGATGCAGGGCTGGGCTCACAGAGTACCTGATGCTTCTACAGAAGAAAGATGAGTCAGGTCTGGCTCTCTGCCAAAGTATCTTGGGCCTCCTGTCCCCTAGGGCCTGCACATAACCATGGGAGCCTTTCTGTTAATGCTTCTGTTTTTACTACCTGTTGCTGTGCTGAGTTTCAGAAGCAAAATAGATAAACAAGTAAATAAATTCAGAAGAGCAATCAGTAGGGTTCTATTTACTTTATTTAATATAATCAACCCACTTTCTCTGTGGCAAGGAAAAAAGTAGAATTTTTCATTTTAAGTTAATAATAAAATCTATTTTTTATCCAATTTCTACTCCTATTAGTTATGCAAAAGAGTGTGAAGTGCTAGCAGGATTTATATGATACTTTTCTAAGACAAGTCATGATCTTATAAAAGAGCTTAAAGTTTATTAATGTAAATGGAACATTCTAGATGTCATAATGATAATAATTTATGACTTTCCCTAAAACTCTGTCTCAGATTCTTCCCTCCCATCTTCATTATCTGAATAAATGCCTTCACCATCCAAGTATTGAAATCACCTTTGATTGCTCCCTTCCTTATTACTCCATTTCAGCCCTTTCCAGCCTGTAAGTAGAACTATCAATCTTATCTCCCAAACTTATTTCTATTTCATCATACATGTCAGATGCCTCTCATTCACCCTCTTTTCTGTATCTACACTGCCACCAAATTAGTTCAGGTCATCATCATAAATTACTTGGAGTCCTGCCACAGCCTCCACATCAATCTCTCCACTTTTGTAATTTTCTCCCCTGCAATTCATTCTCCATACAAAGCAATACCATTCTGTCTCCCCTAACAAACATTGGCTCACAACTGCATTTTAAAAAAAAGAAGAAGAAGAGGAGAAGAAGAAGAAATAAACACAGCAACATAGAGATCAATTAGCAACAACAGTAAATGCCTTTCCTCAGCATATGGTTTACTCTCTGTTCTGCCCCTTCTCTCCAACCTCACCAGAACCTATTCTCTTCTCATTAAAGGTGCTCCTGCCCAGGTGGTGGCTAAAACACGTGAAACAATAGTACTATTTAAGGCCTTTTCAAATGCTGTTCCCAATGCCTGAACTCTATGCATGCTTACTCCTTCTTAAACTTTAAATCTCAACTCGAGGTTTTTTGTTTTGGAAAGATCATTTTTGATCATCTTGTCAAAAGTAGGTTGTCCCCTGTTGGTCTTCATGCTGGAACCTTATTTGTTTCTTTCATAATGCTTGTTACAGCATGTAGGTATTTTGTGAATTTGCATACCAAATACTCCAAGGGAACCCGGACTATGTCTTCATTGTTGACTTAGCTTCCAGAATAGTGCCTGGCATCAAGTAGTAGGGGGTTCGTAGATATTTATATAAATAATAAAGTACAAAAATACGGATTCTTCCAGAATAAAGCATATTAACGCTGGAAACATGAATTTTGTGATTCTATTTATTTTTTATTTGTCAAGCATTTAGAATTTTTACAATATCGTGGTATGATTTTGAGGAGGTAAAATTAAAATATCCTGAGATATATTCTCCCTTTTATCAGTGTGGGTGATAATGTACTTAAAGATAAGTAATTTGTAATGCATTCTTAGAAAGGCAGTGACCACAAATGTATTAAAATATATTTTAAGAAAAAATTGGATTGCATAAACTAATATGGTTTTAGTATAAGTGACTCCAAATCTAAAATGATAACCTTGTTAGGTTTAAATCTGTATCGTCTAACAGAAATTTGAGGGCCAGTCAATAGTCACTGACTATGAACTTAAAATATTCTTTTAAAATAAATATAGATGCTTATGTGAGCTCAGTTGATAGAAATGTAGTCAGACAAGGCTGAGGCCAGAAGTTAGGTTTCCACACAGTCTAAATTGATGTTTGCCCCAGGTACAAAGGGCACATTATCCAAAACTTTGAAGCATTCTCTAAAGAAGGTTCAGAGAGGCAATGTCGGCTTGTCCATGAAGACCCATCACCGTTATTAGAGTGGAAGTAAGGACTGCAAACTTCATGCTCATAAATGATTGTGTCATATTTATACTAGAATTTTACCACACATACACACACACACTCACACACACACACACACACTTTGTATGGTGATTTGCCTCCCCCCTTTATTTTTCAAGACTATACTTAAAGATATTTAACAAACAACTAGTTTTGCTATTAACATTTGGTTAAAAATTTAGCTTTCAGTTAGGTGAAAAACTCTGATTAATAATTTTTTTATGTAGCAAATGGCCAGCCACAGATCTTTGGTAAATAATTTGGTTACCACATTACATCTTGAAGGACTAAATTATTTCACTAATTGTTAGCAGGGATTTTTAAAAATTTGCTCTGAAGAGGGTATATTGTGGATGTTGTATCGGAGGGCATCTGTGTACTAATTGAAGATGGTCCTTCATATTACACATCACAAATTAGCTAATTTATTCTTTACAGAAGTATTATGACATCTTCCTTTAGAACTATGTAGAGTTAGATTACCACTTGAGAGGCAAGGTCATATTAAAATAGATATTATAAAATTGTATAAAAATATTTTATATGAGGATTTATGAGAGCATCCAGAGAATGTGGGTAGAATACTTTTGTGGAATATGAGATAACAATTTTGGTGTCCTGCCATTCTGAAAAATGAAATTTCTTCATTGAAGGTTTCACTTACTCTTTCCTCTCTGCATTGCTGGAAGGAAATGGCTTTAGGCAAAAGAGAAAGCCATCAGCTCTTGGCAGCTAAAGGTGGAATGAAGTTTGGAGGAATGAAACCCTTCTGGGTGGTGAGGAAAAATGCCAGACCATGATAAAGTGGGGAAGGAAGAGGGGAATGCCTTGAACAGTGCCAGTAAGCATAATCTGCCACAGACAAATTTGAATTGACATATGTAGAACTGCATTATTCTATATTTTTTTAGTCCTATAGAGAAAACCGTTCTTTCCACATCTCTTTTTAAAATAACAACTTACTGTAAGCAAAAAAATATGTTGTTATTGTTTCTTTAATACAGGAGATGAAATATCTTTAGATTTTTTTAAAGCAATATAACATGGAGCCAAAAATGCCACATATTATTGTTGAAACCTAACTTTACTTTAACTGTAATTTCCTTGCTATTCATTTTATGATTTCCTTTTGTTATGTGAAGTGTTGGAGAGACTGCTATTACTGATCATAAATTTCTTTAAAATGTCTCCTTGGATTTTTTACAAAGCTTTCTGAATCATTTATCAAAATACAATAAAGCTCTAATTGCAACTAGGATTGTTCACTTGGAAATTTAGAGTGTGTACATTTACAATGTCATTAAGTTAGCATCCTGCCCTGCAATGAATGCCCTTTTTCTTTTTTTTTTCTTCTTCTCTCCTACATCTCATCTTCCAAATGTTTGATATGTACGCCAGTAAGGCAAATTTTAGTCCACTTTTAGGTCAAACTATTACTACAAATAATTGGAAAATTGGGCCTCTAAAGAAAGATAAATAAGATTAGATACATGCATTAAAATATAAGTATTAAAAACATTCCCATAAGATTTTTAATAAAAATTTTATGTGCTATATGCACACCTAGACTCCCTGTATTATCTGATTTTTAAAAAATTTTTGTTTTTTATTTTTTATTTTTTTGAGACGGTGTCTCACTCTATTGCCCAGGCTGGAGTGCAGTGGCGCGATCTTGGCTCACTGCAAGCTCCGCATCCTGGGTTCACACCAGTCTCCTGCCTCAGCCTGCGAGTAGCTGGGACTAGAGGTGCCCACCACCGTGCCTGGCTAATGTTTTTGTATTTTTAGTAGAGACAGGGTTTCACCGTGTTAGCCAGGATGGTCTCAATCTCCTGACCTCGTGATCCGCCCGCCTTGGCTTCCCAAAGTGCTGGGATTACAGGCGTGAGCCACCGCGCTCAGCCCATTATCTAATTATTATTATTACTATTATTACTATTATTATTATTTTAACTGGGGGTAATTTCAGTGGATGTGATATCTGTCAACTTCTACTAGTTGCTCCTACACTATATGTTTTTAAATCCAATGTAATTATTTTAAAAATATGTCATCTTCTTGAGAGTCTATACTTTAGAATTTGAAAAAAGAAGTAAATGTAGATATTCAAATCCATGCAGATGAGTAAAACAGGGAAAAATAAGAAAAATGTTTCATGATAATAAAATACTATATCAGGCACAGCTGGTCACCCCTGCAATCCCATCACTTTGGGAGGGCGAGGCTGGAGGATTGCTTGAGCCAGGAGTTCTAGATCAGCCTGGGCAATAAAAGGAAAATCTGTTTCTACAAAAAAATTAAAATTTATATTTCATACATTGATTTAAACTCTACTAAATGACTATTCTTTCAAGTCCAATAGACAGTGTATCTTTTAGGGCTCAGAGTAAAGACAATTTATTAAGGACATTTTGAATAGGATGAATTAAATGCTTTATTGGTAAGTGATGCCTTTATCTGAGTGATTCCTTCTAGGTAAATATTATGGGACCAATCTTTGTAAATGATCATTTCATGGAACAAAACATGATAAAGTCAAAGTGATGAATTTGTTTCCCTCTTAACAAAATAAGTATTCTTGTTACCCCATGTACAAACTTGGCTCATGGTAATTCAGGTAGGAAAAAGGGAAGTGGCCTTATAAGTGATCCCTTATTCCCAGGGATCAACCGGGAATAAGGTTCTTATAATCCCATGAGATCAGCTGACAGACTTTTAGGAATGAACACTTGTAGAACAGCTAGGCAGAGAAGTGCCTTTCAAAATTTATATTACATCTCTACTATATTTCAGACTGTAAAATATTTTTATAAAGTGTTAAAAGCATAGATAAATAAATTTGAGTTCAAATTAGTATAGTGAAAGAAAGTTTATTTTTCCCAAATATTTGCTTTACTCAGTACATGGTCTTAGTCAAATATTAATTTCTTAAATATTGCTTTCCTTGTAAATTAGTAGTATTTACTTCTAAGGACTATATTATATATATAGTATATTATATGCTAGGAGATATATATGTATATACATCGTAATTTGTTTTTTCCAAAACAGCCACTTTAATATCTTACACATGATAAGTAGATATGAGTAGATGTTCAATAATGGTATCTAGACATTTAATAACTTAGAATATTATAATCAAAATGCATTCTTTTTTTTTTTTTTTTTTTTTTTTTTGAGACCGAGTTTCACTCTTGTTGCCCAGGCTGGAGTGCAAATGGTGCAAACTTGGCTCACTGCAACCTCCGCCTCCCAGGTTCAAGCAATTCTCCTGCCTCAGCCTCCCAAGTAGCCGGGATTACAGGCATGCGCCACCACGCCTGGCTAATTTTGTATTTTTAGTAGAGATAGGATTTCACCATGTAGGCCAGGCTGGTCTTGAACTCCTGAGCTCAGGTGATCTGCCCACCTAGGCCCCCCAAAGTGCTTGGATTATAGGCGTGAGCCACCATGCCCAGCCTCTTTTTTTTTTTTTTTTTTTTTAGTTAAGTTTCACAGTACATTTGCAGGATGTACAGGTTTTTTACATAGGTAAAAGTGTGCCGGTTTCACTCTGTTGCCCAGGCTGGAGTGCAGTGGTGCGATCTTGGCTCACTGCAACCTCTGCCTCCTAGATTCAAGCGATTCTCCTGCCTCAGCCTCCTAAGTAGCTGGGATTACAGGCATATACCACCATGCCCGGCTAATTTTGTAGTTTTAGTAGAGATGGGGTTTCACCATGTTGGCCAGGCTAGTCTCGAATTCCTGACCTCAGGTGATCTGCCCACCTCGGCCACCCAAAGTGTTGGGATTACAGGTGTGAGCCACTGTGCAAGGCCAGCAATTATGCTGTTATAAGGAAAAATGCATATGGAAAAGTTTACATCTTACTAACATTACTGATAACATTGTTGTAACAGTCTTATGTATGGACGTCTCCTTAATGCTAACTGAGCAGTTTGTTAAGGGATTTTCATATGCTCCGTTTAAATCCTCATGACCACCATTTTAGGTGGGAACACTAAGGCTCAGAAATTACCTAACCTTTCTAAAGACTCACAGTCGTTACTAAACTTGAATAACATACACATTTCTTTTATAGGAAAGAAATCTTATATATTCCAAGAATACGTTTGCACACACTCCACACAGATACACCTGGTGGTTACGCTACCAAGCATTCTATCAAATATGTTTAACCCTTAATGGAGCTAAAATAAAATTACATTTGCAATCAAACATACTAAATCATGTAATTACAGTTAATAGAAAACAACAAAAAAAGAAAGATGGAAGACTGTTTCAATTTTTGTCTTGAATACCAACTCCTGAGGGGTATATTGTGTTAAGTCAAAATAGAGATTTTGGTGGAAGTTTGAAGACATTATGAAAAGAGTACCTATGCATTTAAAGTGTTTTTGAAGTTGTTTTGTAGGTTAAATGACTTCACTTTCCTGGTCTAGGAGTATTATTGCACTACTGTGACTTGACTTTGCTATGATTCGCATATTTTGTTTTAACATTAAGAAATTGAAATGGGAAAAAGGCCTTCCCCAAGGTAGAAAAGATTTGAAAAAGGAGGAATGGTGTAATTAAAAGGGAAATATGTATAAAATGTCTAGGGTGGGCCAGGCGTGGTGGCTCACGTCCATAATCCAGCACTTTGGAAGGCTGAGGCAGGCGGATCACTTGAGGTCAGGAGTTCGAGACCATCCTGGCCAACATAGTGAAACCCCATCTCTACTAAAAAAAAATACGAAAAGTATCCAGCCATGGTGGCCGGCACCTGAAGTCCCAGCTGCTCGGGAGGCTGAGGCAGGAGAATTGCCTGAACCTGGGAGGTGGAGGTTGCAGTGAGCTGAGATCGAGCCACTGCACTCCTGCCTGGGCAACAGAGCAAGACTCAGTCTCAAGAAAATAAAAAAAATAAAAAAAATGTCTAGGGTGAAGTTTCTTCTGAAATGGAGAAGAAACAGGGAATGAAGCTACACACATTGAGATCCTGGAGCTAGGGGATGGAGAAGTATGAAAAGCAAAGTGATTTTGTGCAGGATAAGATGGCGGTGTTCACTGAAAGTATTTATATATATTGGAAAATAAAAATTTAGATATTCTATATTGGAGGAGTACAAATATTTAGAGCATCACAAATTGATACACACAAATGAAACCTAAATCACAGTACTTATTGTCACAAAGACTCAATTATCTATGTCAGTTAAATTGTCTAACATCAATAATTCAAGAAGTTGACTTTTAAAGGTTTTAAAACATTTTTGGAAAACTAATTTATTTTACATTATGTTTATAATAATTTTTGCATGCAATTTTTCTCAATATCTATTATCCACTTAGATACTGTATTTTGGGATATAAAAACCATGGGAAATTTGGCCCTTGAGTTCTATGATATATCTCAATCTATTTTAGTGATTTGTGGATTGGTAGCTTATCCTCTAAATTAAGTGGTTAAGGTTTTATCAACACTGCAATGAGATAATCATCTCACACCTGTTAAGATGGCTGTTATAAAAAAGTGAAAAGTGTTGTTGAGAATGTCAAGAAAATGAAACCATTGTCCACTGTTGGTGGGAATGTATAATAGTGTAGCTGCTATGGAAAATAATATGGAAGTTCCTCAAAAAATTAAAAATAGAACTACCATATGATCCAGTAATTGAAATCAGGATCTCAAAGAGATATATATGCACTTCTGTGTTCATTGCAGCATTATTCACATAGCAAAAATATGAAAACAACCCAAATGATCATCAACAGATGAAAGAGTAAAGAAAATGTGGTCCGTATATAAAATAGAATATTATCTAGCCTTAAAAAAAGAAGGAAATCTTACTATTTGTGACAGCATGCATGGACCTAGAAGAGACATGCTAAGTGAAATAAGTAAAAGGACACAGAAAACTTTTGGCAGTGACAGATATGCTTAACAGGTAGACTGGCAGATAAGAGAAAACAAAGTTAAAGCTGAAATTTCCAACTGATTTATCTTAGCCTAGTGATAATCATTAGATCCGGTCTATTGGCCTCCAAAATGTGTAGGTCAGGAGTTGGCATCCAAGTCGGTATTGGTGCCGTTGAGGTTTGCAGGGAGGGAAGACCTGGCAGAGATCCCACGGGCGGTGGTAAGTGGCTGCTGAGTCCCTCCAGGCCAGCTCCAAGAACTGGCAACCTCACTCCTCAGCATTCATACTCTTCCTGGAATTTAAAAGCAATTCCTTCTTTCCTTCCCTCTTTCTTTTTTCCCTCTCTTCCTTCTTCATAAAGTTTTTATTGTAGACACCAGATACAGCAATGAACAACACATGGAGATGTGAAGCCAATTTTAAGAGATAATGAATAGATAAATATTCGCCACTATCCAGCATTGTACCATACAATATGCTGTGAAAAACAATAAAACCGGACAGAGAATTGAGAGAAGGAGGTATTATTTAAAGTGGTGTGAAAAATTTTATACAGGGGTATTTGAGTAGAGACATGAAGTAAATGAAAAAGTAAAGGAGCCAGCTAAACAACTAAAGAATCATTCTAGTCACAAAAAAACAGCAATTGCAAAAGCCCTAAGGCTTATTTGATGTATTTAAGGAGAAGCAAGAAAGCCAGTGTGGTTGAAATACAGAGAGCAAGGTTGAAAGCAGAAGATGAGGGTTTTTCTTGATTTTGTAGGGATTACTAACCTGCGTTGAGGGCTGTGTGATAAACCAATGCTAAAATTACCAGCATGGGTACAGCTTTGGAAAGGGATGAGTGTGCTCTTTTTTAACTGGATCTCTTTCTGGACGTGGGTAACACAAAATCAGGAAAAATGTTTGAGAAGTCTCTAATTTCTATACAAAAATAATGTTTTTGTCTTTTTTTGTGATTTAGATGTAAATGTTTATGTACATGCATGTATATGTATTTATGTATTGATTTACTATTTATGTATATGTAAATGTATTTATATTTAAATGTTCTATGTTCTCTTCCTGTCTGTAATGGATTGGATTCTTGGAACCTCTTACTATTTGGGGCAGGGGGCAGGGCTAATAAGACAAAGATGACAATTGAGAGTAACTTTAAATGTTTACATTTTGGAAACTTAAACAATGGTGGGAGTACAGTAATATTTTGTATATTTTGATCAATTTTTATGTTCATTATATGATTATTTCTCATGAAATAGTGGTACTGCATAGATATAAATGACTACTACCTAGCAAAACAGATACCAAGGAGACACCGCATGTTGTCAGGGTTGACCCGTTGCTAACTGCTGTGATTTTGTTCTCCTACTGACTCTTTCTGCCTTACAGATCACAAAACATGCTAGTGAATTTAAAAATATATATTTTGGTAAAATATATATAACAAAATTTACCATTTTAACCATTTCAAATGTACGATTTAGAGGCATTAAGCACATTCATGTTGTACACGATCACCACCATCCATCTTCAGAACATTTTCATCATTCCAAACAAAAACTCGGTAACTATTAAACAATGACTCCACACTCCTCTCTTCCCCTATCACCCGGTAACCACTATTCTACTTTCTCTATGAATGTGGCTATTCTAGGTACCTCATATAAGTGGAACCCTGCAGCATTTGTGTTTTCATGTCTGGCTTATTTCACTTAGCATAATGTTTTCAAGGTTCATCCAGGTCATAGCATATATCAGAATTTTATTCATTTTAAGACTGTGTAGTATTTTGTTGTGCATATATACCACATTTTGTTTATCTGTTCATCTGTTGATAGACATTTGGGTTGTTTTCACTTTTTGGTACTGTGATTAGTGCTGCTATGAACATTGGTGTACAGATAACTATGTGAGTCCCTTCTATTAACTGTTTAGGATACATACCCTAAAGTAGAATTGCTGGATCGTGTGATAGTTCTGTTTAATTTTTTGAGGAACCACCACAGTGTTTTCCACAGCAGCTGCACTATTTTATATTCCTATCAGCAGTGCACAAGGGTTACAATTTCTCCACACCCTTGTCAATGTTTCTTTTCCTTTTTTTTTCTTTAACAATAACCATCCGACCAAGTGTGAAGTGATATTTTATTGTGGTTTTGATTTGCATTTCCCAAATGATCAGTGATGTTGAGCATCTTTCCATGTACTGATTGACCTTTCTTTGGAGAAATGTCTTTTCATACCCTTTGTTCATTTTTAATCTGCTTGTTTATTTTTTGTTGAGGAGTAGGAATTTTTTACATATTGCCAATGTTAATCCCTTATCAGATATATGATTTGCAATTATTTTCTCCCATTATATGGATTGCCTTTTCACTTTCTGGTAGTGTTCTTTGATGCACAACAGTTTTAATTTTGACAAAATCCAATTCAGCTCCTTTTCTCTTTTGTTGACCACGCTTTTGGTTCCATGTCCACGTGTCAAATCTAATGTCTCAAAGATTTTTCCCTATGATATTTTCTTAGAATTTTACAGTTGTAACTCTGATGTTTAGGTCTGTGATTCATTGGTGATTTTTAAAACATTCCTATATAAGTCATAGACTCTAAGAGAGTTTCCAGCTTTCCCATACCCATGGTCCCCAGAGATCTGGTTTTTAGTCTGAATGTGCCTTACTCTGAACATGTGCCTTCCTTTTCAAGAACTCCCATTTCATTTTGTTTTGTTCTGTTTTTTCTTTTATGCCAGTATTAAAATTTTTGAGTTGTTGTATAAATATACTAGCAATTTAGGGGAATTCCTGATGGGAAAGTATATCCTCGCCTAGCTAGTTAATGAATTGAGGGATCCTTCATTTTCCAATCCTAGATATGATTAAATCAAACAAGGATTCATTGTGCTGTAGTTGTAATCCACATAGACCCTTTTACAATGCTTTGCACAGAGAAGGTGCTTAATACTTGAGTAAACAAATTGAATTAATGAGTAAAAAAGAAAAGCTATCTTGTTTTCTCAACGGTCGGGTAGATCAATGATTTCTACTATTTTAGAATCTTAGATTTATTTTAATAAAGCAAGTTCAAAAATCTCTCTCCGTTAATTTTTAGTAAAGTCACTTAGTTTTCACTCAGTTTTGTTAAAGTGTTTTCAGAAGAATTTGTTACTGAAACCTGAAGTTTTAAGGTTAGCGTTTATACCATAGATATTTCTTGTTTTTAGACAATCCTTGTGGAGGTTAAGTCCCCTAGGCAATACCTTTTCCCATTGGGGAGTTACAAGCAAATGAAAAATGGTGACTATTTATGGAAACTCCAGGTCATTAAGTAAATTTTGCATTTTCATGAAAATATGACATATGGACATTTAAGAAAATGAACAGGTCAATTCATCAATTAGAATAATAAAAAGAAGTCTGTAAATAAAAGTTAAGCACCTTTGTCATTGAATTGTTGTGAACCGTTTTTGCCTAAGCACTTGCTTTATCTCAGAATCCAAGCCTCCTGGTCAAAGTTATATTCCTAATAAATTTAATAATTTTTAAATAATAATTTAATAATTTTAATTCCTTCTGGAATATAAATTTGATCAGGAGTCTTGGATTCTGAGATAAAGCAAATGTTTAGGCAAAACACTTCCTTCTGCAATATAAATTTGAGGAAGGATAGGAATTATTTTCTTCCTATTCATTTGTTATCCTGTGATCGCTATCTAATTTGGAATATTCTTCATGACTCCAATCCTGTTTATATCTGTGAGGTTCTGAAAATTCTGCCCCAAAATGGCAGAAAGTAAGAAATACTATCATACATTTAATTCACCCTTAAAAAAATAGCCATACCCTTTATCTTTGAATATATTTTAAACAACAACAACTGAAAGAGAACGCATTTTAAACAATATCACATGAGTTTCATCATATTCCCAGATTATGGTGAGGGTTACTAGATACCTTGCCATAATCACAGCCTTTAGTTCCAAGAGAGAGCAGAGAAATAAGAAACACAGGAAGTCATATCTATGAACATGTTAGTTTGCAAAAGGTTTGTTAGTAAACTCATGTTATTTATACTGTAGTACTTTACCATCTCCAGATGAATTTCCACTAAATAAACTGTTCCTTTAGACTCCTAAAACCAGATTACCCCCTTCCTTTGCTAATATAGATCCTCAAAGAATGTCTTCATCAAAAATCTTATGAGTAGATGTCACTAGTTTTGGCAATGTCCACAAATGTTCCAAAGAATACTTTGGCATGCATGCTTCTTAACTCACTTATTTTGATATTGAATTAAAGGGCTTTTAACAATTCCTGCCCCATCAGGAATATTTCATCAGCAGCTGTTACTGTGCTTGGATTTTTCCTTCTTGAATGAATACCTAGTCTTTTCTCACTTTAGCATTAAGTTCTGAAGCATCTGCTGCTAATGAAAACTCCTCTGACCCATGCTAGAGCATTTTCAGTTTTTTAAAAAAAACAATGTTCCTTGTATCTTGCTGGCTATTGCCTAAGCTCATTATTTTAAACTTTTGCATAATTCTGCTCAGTCCTAGAGGGTCATCATTACTGTCAATGATTAACCTTTTATGCACTTGCCACATTTATTATTTTCTTACTTTCGATTATTTTATTATTTTTCTTTGGTTCCCATGATATTCCAGTGTTTTTGTTATTAAATCTTTCAACATTCTCGGTGTGTTCAGTATATTCACATTTATCAAACCTGATGGATTTAAGAATTTACATAACCTTAAAAGCAAGGCCCACATCCTGTAGGCACTGAATGAACTAGTGAACTTTGTATTGGCAGGACTAAAATGGCTGTGTGTGGCTGGTAGAAAGCAATGTAGTCTTGGTTTTGCTATAAGCATACATTTTAGTCTTTAAAATATTCTGAGTTGAAAGCTCCTTAAGAAGAAAAGGTTTTGTATATGCAATACAAAAGCTTTTCTGTTACAAAGTAAGCAAATATATTCTCGATCCCAAGAACATTAGCTTTAGGTGTACAAAATCAACTTAGAAGAAAATTGCTAAAATCACTAACAATAACAGTTACAATGTATTGCACACTTAAAGTGTAACAGGAAATGTGCTAAGTGATTAAAATTCAGTGTCTAATTTTTTCCACTAAAATAACCTTATAGAATTATCATTTTCAGCTCTGTTTTGCTATATAAGAACTGAGCTTTAGAGAAGTTAATTAAATTCCCCAAGGACATAAGCTAGTAAGCAGTAGAGATGGGATGTGAACCCATGTCTCTCTCACTCTGGAGCCATGAATTTAACAACTGGGTTATGCTGTCTTACTATTTTATTGCAGATCTATATTTTAAATTAAAGCCATAAACATGTTTGGCAAGATAAAACATAGGTAACAAATATACTCCACATAAGATTTTCGTAAGGTTTTGTGTTTATTGGCCAACTCATGGCTTATTATTAAAAATTTCAGTTTTTATAGGGAAGAAGGATAATAATCTTGCTGTTATTTATTTAGCCTAGGCACTGTGGTAGGCACTTTACCAAAACTATTTCTATTCTACGTGATAACTTTATAAGACAGATATACTTCTCTCTTTCATTTATGGGTAATTTGCATAATGCTGCAGAGCTAATTATATGGAATAAGCAGGAAATTCAAACCTAAGTCTGCCTGGCGCCAAAGTTATTACTATGCACTGTCTCCTAAATCATGTTGTTGTTTTGAGGGAAGTGGATACATGTATAATAATACTGGAAATACATTTTCTCTCTAATTATTTAAATAAGGGTATAGAAACTGTTCTGCAGCCATAAGTCTGTGATAATTTTGTGCTCTCACTAAAGTCTTAACTAACAGAGAGATGGGATTTAGTGTGAACTAAGAAGTATTTTCTGTCTTCCTTTATACATGCTGTATAGATAAGACTTCATGAATTTTTTAGTAAAATGTTCAGATATACCAGCAAATATTGACACTAATCTTAAGTTTTCCCAGGGTAATATACTTCTTAAGATTATAAACTTTCATTTCTTATAAATTTGAGGAACACTGTATTTTAAAAGGCTATACATAAGACTAACTTCTATCTTAATAATAAAATAATAAATAATGTATAATATAAATGATTATTACAGGGTATTATGAAATACCCAAATCACAATATTTTAATAATCATAGAATTTAGAAATAAGTCCCTATCCGTTGTCTGAATATAAAATTATTGCATATACAGCTTAATTTGTTTTGCATACCAGTTGTTCAAATATTATAAAATGCCATAAATTTGAACGATTTTAGGACACGAAATATTGAACTACTCTTGTTGAAGTTATTAAACTGGTTTGCCATCTACCAAATTAAGCATTTCTAAGAAATAATAATTATTTTCAGAATTTATTTACATGATTAACATAATGTTACTTATGAAAGATGCAATGGTAAGATTTCAGCAATCAGGCCAGTATTTAATGAAAAGTATTTGGTTTCATACACATTGATACACTTAACATTAGAGGCTTTAAAATGAGTAGCCAGCCTGCCTGTTTTTCTTGTGATATTATACTTGGCATATTTTGTTTTTATAATCTAAAGAAGAGGTATTAAGAAAGGAGTCAGAGTGCTTACCGTTGGCAGTTCCTTTTAACCTTTCAAGTTAATTTATAAAGATATTGCAATCCCAATGAAAATAAAAACAGAAATTTTCCCATTTGGAATTAGATAATCTGAGTCTAGTTGGGAAATTGTACACACATAAAAGAGTAATATCTAATAACACCAACACTAATACATAATGTTATTTTATGCAAATAGGGTGATTAAAATAGTATGGTGTCCTAAATAGATAGTTCACTGGAAGAAAATATGATATCCAGAAATAGACATAATTACATATGAGAATTATAAAGGTAGCATCTTAAATAGGTTGAAAGAAATATTATTTAATAGTTATCATTGGGACACCTGGGTAGTCATGTGGATAAAGATAAATTCAGATTATTACTTTGCCACCTAACCCAAGATACATTTTAGTGGAATCAAATATTTAAAATAACATACAAACCACAAAACTGCTAGAAGAAAACATGGGAAGGTTTTGTTTTCTTTTTTCTTTTCACCTGAGATGGATAATATATCAATGTCATTACAAGGTTTGAGGGAGGAATATCTCACACATGCATGTGAAAACCCAGTCATCACACTTATGAACTACAAAGGATCCAAGAATTCTTTCAAAATCTTGAAGTAGAAATTATTTTCTAAGATAATATAAAACACAAGAGCCACTGGAGAAAGGATTGGTGAATTCAATTTAATTAAAATGTAGATGCTTTTAAAAGATAAACTACCATAAACCAAAAGAAACAAAAACAGCAAACTTACAAAAATATTTGTATTGTATACCACAGAAAAAAAGCCAATTTTATTATTTTGTTAAGAGTTCCTAAATTAATAAAATACTGATAGTCTATTAAAAAAGTGGACAAGACTACATACAGACAGAGCACAGAAAAAAAAGCACAAATGGCATCTGAGGATATGAAAAGATCCCTGACCTCACTCACAAAAGAAAATGCAAACAAAAAGGATAAGAATTAAGAAGTTTTCAGCTGGGTGTGGTGGCTCATGTTTGTGATCCCAGCACTTTGGGAAGCTGAGATGGGTGGATCACATGAGGTCAGGAGTCGGAGACCAGCCTGGCCAACATGGTGAAAACCTGTCTCTACTAAAGGTACAAAAATCAACTGGGTGTGGTGGTGGGCACCTCTAATCCTAGCTACTCAGGAGGCTGAGGCAGGAGAACTGCTCGAACCCGGGAGGCAGATGTTGCAGTGAGCCAAGATCACGCCAAGGCACTCCAGCCTGGGCAATGAGATAGCAACTCCGTCTCAAAATAAATAAATAAATAAATAAATAAATAAATAAATAAATAAATAAATAAAAGTTTTATTCCCCACTTATTAGGCTCACAAAGATGAAAAAAATATTATGAAATACTTTATTGAAGGTATGTGCAAACAATCCCTGACACATTGTTTGGGGAGAGCATGGATTGGTAGGCCTTTATGAAGGAGTTACCAATATACCAATAACCTCCTCAGTAGCTTCAAAAGGCGGCATCTTTCCCTGTTTGGCATTGGAGACCCAATACAAGAAATGGGAAAGTGAGCATCAAGCAATGCAAGTTTATTCGATGGCCAAAGAATGGAGAAGTGCAAGTGTGGCTCACAAGTCAACTTCTTGACTAGTGAGGAGTGAGGAAATTGAAATAGAAAGTATCTCTAACGAAGAAGTTGGTCATTAAAAGTGAGGGGAGGAATGTTCATGTCTTTTCCAGAAATAGGTGGTGAACTTCTTGGAACCAGAGTGCTGCCTTCCTTTTTGTCCTTTTATGGCTTCTGCTGGTCATTGTCATGGCAATTATCAACTGTCATGGCACTGATGGGGGTGTCATTTAGCATGAAAATGAGATTATAATGATGCCTGAGGTCTTCTTGAGGTCCTTTAGTCAGCTATCTTGGTTCTAAGCAATCTCAGCTGGTCTGGTTACAAATGGAACATTTTACCTGTTTCTCAAAGATAAGCAGAGTTAGGGTAGGATTGAAATTCAGCTATGGCCCTGTAGGCATTACACTAGGTAACAAAAGAGAATTCGGCAATATTTTATTATGGCAAATTAAAAACGCATATACAATTATGACTCAGCAATTTCACTCTGAAGCATTTGTCTTACAAATAAAATACCATACTGTGAAACTATTCATGAAAATGTCCTCACTTATAAGTGAGAGCTAAATGATGAGAACATGTGGACACATAGGTGGGAACAACACACACTGGGGCCCATTGGAGGGTGGAGGGTGGCAGGAGGGAGGGGATCAGGAAAAATAGCTAATGAGTACTTGGCTTAAGACCTTCGTGATGAAATAACCTGTAGAATAAAACCCCGTAACACAAGTTTACCTGTGTAACAAACCTGTGCATATACCCCTGAACGTAAAATAAAAGTTACAAAAAGAAAAGAACCCACAAAAGAGTAGGTTAAAAAAAGAAAAAAACTAATCATGAGAAGATAATTATTGTAGCTTTGGGAAACAACCTAAGTGTTCTACAGTGTGGGAATGACTAAATAATTTGGGTACAGCTGTACAATAGGACTTTATGAAGCTGCTATAAAAAGAAGTAGCTTTATACATACTGATAGAGAAAGATTTCCAAGTCTGATTTTTAAGTGACGAAGGAAGGTATGAAACGATGTCTATACAGGGTATTATTCGCATGAAAAGAAAAATGAGTAGATGTATACATGCTGATGAAACCACATGGATGGATACACAAGGAGTTAGTACTGTGGTTGTCCACAGGGCAGGAATTTGGATGGCTGGGAAACGTCGGAGAGTGAGAGAATTATTTTTCATTATACATACTTTTGAGTTTTGTGGCTAAATTTATTCTTCAAAAATAAATATAAGAATGCCATTTATGGGAAAAAAAATGGGAGTCATAAACCTGCAATTTGGACCTAACTTTTCAACTTAAAAATGTTCTGTTCTTGGAGGTATTAACTGCTCTGATGCTTAGGATGATAATCAAATAATAGTTCCTCTAAAATATGTCTGGAATGAACTTGAATGAATGAATGAATGTTTTTTGCAAACCATTATGTGTGTAAAAATGTAGAGTATTAATATAAGTTTTATTTAGAATAGAGTCATCTGCATTAAAGAAACTTCATTATACAAAAATCTAAACAAAAAAATGTTGTACAGTAGCTCTGAGGAGGTGGATGACCCAAACACTGAGAAAAGAGAAGAGGCAGAGGCTGAGCAGGACAGTTCAATTTGAAGTAAAGCAGCAGCCTCACCCAGCCTCAGACAAGACTCCAGGGACTGTGTAAAAAAACCTCATTTTGGCCAGGCGCGGTGGCTCACGCCTGTAATCCCAGCTCTTCGGGAGGCCAAGGCAGGCAGATCACAAGGTCAAGAGATCAAGACCATCCTGGCCTTGATCTCTACTGTCTCTACTAAAAATACAAAAATTAGCTGGGCGTGGTGGTGCGCACCATTAGTCCCAGCTACTCAGGAGGCTGAGGCAGGAGAATCACTTGAATCCAGGAGGCAGAGGTTACAGTGAGCTGAGATCACACCACTGCACTCCAGACTGAGACTCTGTCAAAAAAAAAATCTCATTTCTAGGCCTGTGTTTCCCAGAAATATGTCATGAAAATAAAACTCTGCCCTCCCAATGGGAAAACATATATATGCACAAAAAGGTAAATATTTTTAATGTTAAAGTTACTGCATAATTCCTTTAAAGAGTAATTATATATTTCTATTCATTTTTGAAAACCAGTTTTAGTAAAGACAAAATTAGAAGATGACAAACTGACAAAGGAAAAAAAAGAAATTTTCGTGAAAAGGTATCAATATCCTTAGTGTGTGCACACACACACACACAGTCCCTTAGCAAAGAAGAAAATAATGAATATTTCAATATAAAAATGATCAAGAGACTAAAGAGACTGACCAAAGAACTAGAAATGTTTCACGAAATTCACATTTTAGATAAAAACGTTTTAAATATCAAATTGTGAAGCATTTTTTTAAATAGCTATACTTAACATTGTGGAAAAATATATGCTTACATGTTGCTAAAGAGGATATACATTTTTATAGACTTTCTGGGAAACATTTTGTCAGTATGTATATATATATAAGAAGACAGGTTGGGTGTGGTGGCTTATGCCTGTTATCCCGGTGCTTTGGGAGGTGGGGACTGGAGGATAGCTCGAGGCCAGGAGTTTGAGGCCAGCCTGGGTAACTTAGCAAGATCCCTATCTCTGCTAAAAAAAAAAAAAAAAAAAAAAAAAAATTAGGGCCGGTGCCATGGCTCATGCCTGTAATCCCAGCACTTTGAGAGGCCAAAGTGGGCAGATCACTTGAGGTCAGGAGTTTGAGGCCAGCCTAGCTAACATGGTGAAACCCTGCCTCTACTAAAAATACAAAAATTACCTGGGTGTGGTGGCGTGCACCTGTAGTGCAAGCTACTCAGGAGGCTGAGGCAGGAGAATCCCTTGAACAGAAGAGGCGGAGGTTGCAGTGGTGGAGTGAGCCGAGATCATACCACTGCACTCCAGCCTGGGTGACAGAAAGAGACTCCATTAAAAAAAAAAAAAAAAAAAAAGCCAGACATACTGGTGCACACCTGTAGTCCTAGCTACTTGGGAGGCTGAGGTGGGAAGAACACTTGAGCCCACGAGTTTGGAGGTTGCAGTGAGCTATGATTGCACCACAGCCTGGGTGACAGTAGGAGACCTTGTCTCTTTAAAAAAAAAAAAAAAAAATCAGTAATTTTCTTGGAATAAGTTAATTTTATTTATTTTTTTCTATGCTTTTCAGTTTTCCAAGTTTTCTCCCAATGAAAATTTGCTATATTTATATTCAACCATATTAATAACTGCAAATTAGTCATATATGCAACTTCCTGCAAATAAATGTGTCTTGGATTTAATGGAAATGAAATCTTTTCAGTATAGCTTCTCCCTGTTATTTATGTACAAGCTTCAAACTGCATAAACTATTTTAAGGGCAAAAATTAAGTTAGGACTAATCAACCATCTAGGATTGTATCTGTGCCCAGGTTTCTAAAACAATTAAATAATTGATCACTTTGTTGGATGTTCAAAGATTTGGCAATTTGTCCTTAATCAAATATATGTTTCAAATAAAATATCTACAATTTTAAGATGCTTAAGTACTGGTGAACATGTCAAAATATGCCTAATGTATTTTTAAGTTCTGCTGTGAACTTAAAGACTTTAGGATTTGTGTAATCCCAAATTAGAGAATTTTAAAGTTTATTTGGTGTCCACCATATTGTCCCCCTTTTCATCCGTCTGACCAAACTTTTAACCTTCCTGTTTATGGCTGTGGAAAAAAAGAGCTAATTAAACCTAAGCAGATAGTGTTGTTTTTAAATTGTATTTTGATGTCAATAAATGGGGAAACAGGTTGTAATAGCAGAATCTTTATATTTTTTGCACATATCAGCCTCCATAAAAGGATGGAAATTGCTTTGTTTTTCGATGTTTTAATTTTTTAAATGAGGAGAAAAAGAGCAATTAAGAGTGCCATAAATTAAAGATAGCGTTTCTGATGTAAAATCAATGATAGTTATGGATTATTGTAAATATTTGAAGATGCTCTTGGAACACTGAAAAATCTTAGAAAATTTTGTTAAATAATAATTAAAATTGTCTTAAATCAGGGTGACATCTATGTTATTTTAAAGGCAATATAATTAGATAGCGTGTTTCTTCAAGTGCTTGGGTTAGGAGAAGTATTTCACCATCTTCATTCATCAAGCATTTAACAATTTTATATGATGTGCCAGATATCATGCTATACCTTGGTGATAATAGATGCCTAAGACAAATTTCCTGTCTATGAAGTTTGGAATCTAGTTGAAGGAGACAGGAGTGATGAAAGAAATGAAGCACTGTAGAAGTAGGATAAAAATCTGCATTAGGGGACTGCTGGCAGCTCAAAGCAGACTGGAGATATGGGAGAAAGAGAAGCTGGTGAAGAGTTGAATTTATATTTGAGGGAAGGAAGGAGGTGAAGTCAGATCTTTCATACAAGACGTATTGAACCGAATATTACAAAGCAAGTAATCAGGTGATCAGGATAGTTGAAACTGTTCAGACAGAGGGAACATTATGAGGATGCAGAAATCATCTAGCTGACCTTTGGGGAAATTAAACGTAGAATAATGTAGCTGGAATGTAGACTGCAAATAGGGGAACAGAAGAGGCTGTCAGCATCAGGTTAGGAAAACCTTCTATGACAGACCAAAGACACGACAGGTTATTCTGTACATAGCGGTAAGCTGTAGATTTTTTTTTTTTTTTTTTTTTTTTTTTTTTTTTTTTTAGTCATGGGAAGATTATCAAATTTCCTATTGCAGAGAAAGGGTCTCTTGTTCATTGAATGAATATTACATAATTTGTTCAAACTTGCTTGGTGTTATACAACTAAATGTTTTAAGGCATTTTTTATAGCACAGCTCTTTTTTTTTTTTTCTTTTTTTGAGACAGGGACTCACTAATTTTGTATTTTTGTAGGGAAGGGGTTTCATCATGTTGGTCAGGCTGGACTTGAACTCCTGACCTCAAGTGATCTGCCCACTTCGGCCTCCCAAAGTGCTGGGATTACAGACATTAGCCACCATGCCCAGCAAGCACAGATCTTTTTTCAAAAGAAATTTGTGATGCTTTAATAAGAAAGAAAGAAAAAAAAAACAGACACAATGGAAAGATATCGATCTTGGAACTTTTAAATCTTGATTTAGAGAAAACAGTTTATTATTTGAACAACTTCAAACACTCTTAAGTTAAAAAGCACTAACATGGCACGTCTCACTTGCACAAAAATGATACCAGTTATCAATTGTTTTGGTGGCAACAGAATGGAGCAGCACAGAAATCTGGAGACCCGTTTTCAGTTGAATGCTCATAGTTCTAAAATAGGCTCTTCTTTGGAATTCCTTTTCTTACTTTTCAGTTTGATTAATGTGGAAGTCTCAATATCTTCTTATGCTGTGTGTGGGAAAAGTATCTTGATCAGTATATAGAAGAATATCCTACAATGTTACTGTAACTAAGAAAAAACCCATTGGAGAAAACATTTTTAATCAATTCATTAAGAGTCTAATGAAGGTACATATACGAAAAGCAAAATGTACTTTAATTAATGATTGATGTTTTGTGATTGAAGCTTGCTTTCCTAAATAATATTTCTATACTTCAGTACAGAATGTAATTGCCAATGCCTTATTTGGTTTCTTGGTTACAGTCTTACTGCAGTCTGCTTTTATTGTAGGCTTATTACATTTATCGCCATCATTAATTTACCATAGTGTTTTTTAACTTGTTATTTAGATCACATTGTATATGCTTTATTTCTGGTCTTGTAGCAAAGAAATGCATACAACAAGAATGTAAAACTTTATTGAATAGAACAATCTTTAAAGGGGAATCATCCATAAGTCAGATAAATCTATAAGTAGTATAGATTTATCTACTGTAAATTTTCTGTCAGGCTGTTAAAAGTAGGGCCGTGTAAATCTTACTGTCATTCACATTATAATAGGCACATTTACCAATATACCAACTTTATAGTCTTTTCTCCCCATTTTACAGGTTTAGGGCTTATTTTCTTGAGATGTCAAGTATTATTTTAACATTGTACGTGTTTCTTAAGAAATGCCATAGAATGAAGACAATAGGGAAGACTATTTGTGATATAGTCTAGCTCTCTTACATTTTTTACTGTATCTTACAACAGTAAACATATCACAGTATACTTAAATTTAAATTTTTTCAAGTATCATTGCATTATTTTACACATACACATTCTTAGATGGTCTCAGGTTGATGATGATGAGCTTCGTGGTAATTATTTAAAACTCCATAATGAGATTTGTTTCCAATCTAATCAAGAAGGATAAGAAGTTTGGGGAAAAAAAATCTGTTCTGTAGTAATTAAAGTTAGCCGTATGGGCACTTGGCTCTAAAGATTTGGATGTAGTGAATCTACCCAACCCCCAAGCCTAATGACTCAGATGGTCTTATTTTATTCTCTTGTCCATAGCAAAGACTGATGAATCCAGCCAGGGAATTCTCCACCAGCTCTGCTTCTCTGAAACCACAAAGTCAGGAAATGTAATCAGAGTGCTCAGCTGAACCAGAGCAAGAGCTTTCCTAATGGCTAACTGTGACTTTAGAAATCACATCCATTAGACAAAGTGATTAAATATACATCAGTCTTTTGGCAAGACAGCCATGAAGATATTGCAATAGAACATTATCACATGACCCACCTCTTTTGCTTGAAAAAGAAACATGTTTTCACCTTTGACACATATCATCCCTAAATTCCTCAGCTCAGTTGCAGGAAGCAATTTTTTCATGATAAGTTGTATGCAGTTCATAATTTTATATGAACTATAAAGTAATTGTGTGGTTGATAAACTTTATAAGGAAAATGTTTCTGACTTGCTCATTTCACCACCCTGATATGTGGGTTTTTGTTTTGTATTATTCTTCTTTTTAGGCTTTTAATGCATCAAGGCTTCAAGATATTTTGTTAAATTCTTCCCCTGGAAGCCTTTGTGTCCCCAAATCAGATTTTTTTTAAAACTTGGATATAAATGTCTTAAGTGTCTACTTAGAAAATATATGTGTATGTGTGTGTGTGCTTATACATATATAGCAGGCCAATTACTGTTAGCACTCAAAGCTTTTTTTGTTAAAATAGTGTCTTAAAAATATTATAAAGAAATGTCACTGTCAAAATAGCATTCACTTTATATTTGTAGCTGAAATAATTCCTGTTCCTTACCCTTAGTTATAACGATCTTTTGATTAATAATATACTGCCCTTCACATTTTAATACACATGCAACTAAGCCGCTGATGTAATACATGTACTTAAAATGTTCTTTTTTGAGCTTTGAATAACCTTTTGCCTTTTCCCTGGTGACCACCAGCAGGCAAGATGATTGACATAGAATGTGTTTACAAACATGGAATTGTTGATGACTAAGTTAAAAGTGACCTCATAAAATATAGTTCTAATTCTCATTTACAGACAAAATTCTGAGAGCTCAATTCAACGTGTCTAGGATAATAGTGGGCATAGTTAAATAAATAATAGGAAGTGATTATCATTTACAAAATTTCATTAGTGAATTACTAAAGTATACCCCTATGCATACTAATTCCTCTTCCCCAAATCAAAACTTCTCATATTCTTAAATGTCTGAATTCCTAAAATCAGCAGAGATGAGGGGATGGACCAGCAACTATAATTTTGTTGTGTTTTGTGTTGCTGAGGCACACATAGGGATGCCTAGTTTCATGAAACCAAGTGGTGGGGACATTATACACAAAGAGAAAGCTGTTAAAGGCAGAATGCCCAGACAAGAATGAAAATGAAATTCCTGGAGGGGCATCCCCATAGTTTTTCTGATAATCTCTCTCCTTATGTAAAAAGCTTGAATTACTGGTAAATTATCCATGCAGGAATAATAGAATTTTTATAGTATAAGGAATTTTATTGACATCATAGTTGAAAGCAGTCATTTTGTAAATGTTTTTGGTGCCCAGAGATACTTTAACTATGGTGCAGGAAGTTATAGACAAGTCCACGAACCAGAAGTAGAAAAGTTTTCAAATGAGAAATATTGCAGACCAAGCATGTTAATTTGATTTCTTTTATTTATTTTTTATTTATTTATTTTTTTTGTGAGAGGGAGTTTCACTCTTGTTGCCCAGGCTGGAATGCAATGGCGCAATCTCGGCTCACTACAACCTCCGCCTCCCAGGTTCAAGCAATTCTCCTGCCTCAGCCTCCTGAGTACTTGGGATTATAGGCATGCCCCACCACGCCTGGCTAATTTTGTATTTTTAGTAGAGACAGAGTTTCTCCATGTTGGTCAGACTGATCTCGAACTCCCAACTTCAGGTGATCCGCCTGACTCAGCCTTCCAAAGTGCTGGGATTACAGGCTTGAGCCACCACGACTGGCCTGAGGTATTGTTATATACATGGCAACTCTAGCTCTTATAATGCATTGCCCCTATAATCTACTTAGAGTTTTTAGGAATATTGTGACCTAATTTAAAACTTTGTAGAGATATTCTAATTTTCAGAATTAACAATACTTTCATTTTCTCTGACCATTGAAATACTCCTAAATTACAAAATGAAGTGGAAGTACCCAGTAGATTAGTAAAACATTTGATTCAATGCATGAATTGAAATAAATAAAATGAGATTATTTAGAAAATGATAATAAATATAACAATAAAAAGAAGAACTCATTACATAACTTTGTGACTTTTTTCTTTTTCTTTCATTGGTTCCCTACATTTCGAACTCTTTCTCACTTTTTCTGTTCCCTTCTTTTTAAAGTAAGGAATAGAGAAAGAGTGTATACAACTGAATAAGTATTTATTGATTACCTTCTATGTACCCCATTGGGCTAAATGTGGGAGTGGAAAGATGAATAAGATGATCACAGGTTGGGGGAAGGTGATTATGTCAAATCATGATGAGAGGGTTTTTGTTTTGTTTTGTTTTTTGACGGAGTTTTGCTCTTGTTGCCCACCCTGGAGTGCAGTGGCGCGATCTCGGCTCACCGCAACCTCCGCCTCCCAGATTCATGCGATTCTCCTGCCTCAGCCTTCTGAGTAGCTGAGATTATAAGCGTGCGCCACCACGCCCGGCTAATTTTGTATTTTTTTTAGTAGAGACGGAGTTTCTCCATGTTGGTCAGGCTGGTCTCAAACTCCCGACCTCAAGTGATCTGCCCACCTCAGCCTCCCAAAGTGTTGGGATTACAGGCGTGAGCCACTGCACCCGGCCACTACTTTGGAGGTTTAAGAAAAGTAGTTGTAGGTTAAAACCTCTTGGACTGGCTCCTGAGGGAAGAATTAAAATGCCCTATTGGAGCATAGCCACCTATCTAGGATCTTGAGTTTTTGGGTCCTAGATAGGTGGGTGGGAATGAGTATCAGGGAATCGGGCTGGGACCACTTAGGACAGGCCCTTGTGGGCTAATCCCATAAGCTATTGAGGAGCCACTGATGATTTTTTAACAGAAGAGAGATGTGATCAATTTTTAATTACCACTCTGACAGTAATATGTATTCTGTGGATAAGACAAAATGAGAGTGGAAACCTAGAGACTTGGAGACCATTGTGATAGTACAGATAAAAGATAAAGAGAAAAAGCAAAGGGAAAGGGTTTAGGGTTGATTCGGAAAGTACAATCAATCGCCCTTGTTGATTAGACGTTACTCTATTCTGAGTTCCCAGGGAGTAAACGGTACTTTTTATTTCTAGCACTGGCTACTGACAAGCAATCAGTTAAATGAGCAGGTTAAAATAAGAGTATATGCAAAATTAGAGTTTGCAGAACTCGAGGGGCATATCTAGGCTGGAAAATAGCTACTTGTAATTTTTTTTTTTTTTTTTTTTTTTTTTTTTTTTTTTTACTGTTGGAAGACTTTCTATTCTTAGTTTGTAGGAAAAATGTATATGATAATCAACAAACAGTTACACATGTGCAAAGGTGGTATATTAACTAATTTTCATTGGCTCATGAGTTACATGCTACCTGGCATCCTCTTGCCTCTTCCTCTCTGGAGCCACAGATTGTCAGCAGAGAAGCTGGAAGAACCCACCATCTTGCTATAGGAAAAAGGTTTGGTCCTTCTGGAACATGCCTATGAAAAGTTGCCAATTTCCTATGTAGGTGCTGGGCTTATCTGGAATTCAAATATGACTAGACACCATGTATTTTATCTGGCACTCCGATCCTATGTTTTTTTAAAAATATTTATCCTCCTTTGTCTCTTCATGAACTCATTATACAAGTTCTAGATCAGAGTGTAACAGACTCTTTAAATTCTGTGACATGAGCTTTAAATGCCTGTGAAGAATGGGCCTGGGTTACAATTGGCTACCAGTGAATTCCAGGTAATTTAGACACTATTCCTGGATTTGTTTTCAGTGTCGTCATTTATTGATTACTTCACATAAAGTCTTAATGTGTTTATTACTCAGGAAAAATGATGGAATAGTAGCAACAATACCACAGGTGTGTTGTGAACATTAATTAGTTAATTACAAAGCATTTAGTTGAGAGACAATCTAAATAGCACAGAGCTCAAGGCTTTCCTCCCCAACCAGGGGTCCACTTAAATAGCTCTTTACTAAGTCAGGAGAAACAAACACATCTTGTACATGAGGTACATCAATCACTAGGCATGTTGATCTCCCAGGGTGATTTTCTGCATGAAAACGTATCCCCTGGGTGTCAAGAGCTTTGTAAGAGCAATGATTCATGAACCCTCTGGATTTAGGACAATGCTATGAAATTATCTTCATCTGTATTCTCAAATAATTACTTGATGTCAGGTTAAAGTATTTTATATTTTGAGCCAGAAGTTGTAGGTGAAATTGGAAACAACAGAATACTCAAAAAAATAAAAGATCCCAAAGGAGAATAAGAAGAGAGAGAGAGAGAGGAATGGGCTATAAAGATGGCAAGAGTGATGGACCAGTGCCTAAAGATTTTAGACAGACTCTCAAATTTACTCTTCTTATGTTCTCTCTAAACACTATTCTTATTAGTTCAGCATCACTGTAATAACTGAAAATCTTTTAAAAAGTGGACCAGGCAGATGTCAGCAAATTGATGTGGAGAAATGGGACAGACACATGGATGACTCACTCCCAGTCCCAATTCCCTATTTTATTTTTCATTTGAAATATCCATCTCTTCAGAGTTCTGTCTAGTGTGAGGTTCAAACAGTTTAAATGCTTGTCTCAAAACTATTGTGCAAATGTCTGTTTTTCTGTATTTTTTTGTCTTTCTGATGTTCCTTTCCTGGCTTTTCACCTACTATCACAAATTATATACTTTATTATGTACTTTTATGTATCATATACTTTTCAATGAGCTGGATTCCCACCTGAACCCACGCTTTAGCGAGAACAATGATAGGTTTCTCTGCACCTGCTCCATATTTAGTAAGTTTCCAATTCCTTTTGGTGTCAAACAATAGCAGGCATCTCTGCAGTCCCTTAGGTCACTAATGTGCTTGGTTTTGTTGTCAGGGTAGCAGCTGAACCATATCTTTCACAAACAGGAGATACATTTTTTTTTCCCAGCTTGAAGAGAGCATCTCACATTTATTAGGAGAAATGCCCCTAGAGGCCCATCTGTGTGTCTTTGACGTGGCTCAAGTATTATGTACTTTAAGAAGTTTAATACATTTTCTACTGGACAGTATTGAGTTGTTTTAAAATATTAAAATCTTACTTTGCTGAGATAAATAAAAGGTGTTGACGCTTTTCCAAGACAAGTATGAGAAATGCCAAGTTACAACAGGTTCATTAATGAGGGAGAAGAAAAGTTTCATGATAATACTATGATCTTTGCTATTGAATTTGGAATTTAGTTAGACCTAAATAATGAGAAAACTTTTGTGATGATCTATTCAATTTTTATGGCCTATGGTCTTTTTGAGAAATTGATTAAGGCAGGGGAAAGGGGATAGTGGTAGGGCATCACTGACTTTTGTTTTCTTATTTGTTTACTCTTTTCACAAAGTGGTAATACAAATTACCTCCCACAGCAGCACAGCTTACTCAAAAGCCCAGAGGAGCAGGCGAATGAGACATTCCTTATTCATATTTCAGGAGGTATTCTTCTCTATCTTTTTTGTTTCA
Source organism: Symphalangus syndactylus (assembly GCF_028878055.3). Taxonomy (NCBI): domain Eukaryota; kingdom Metazoa; phylum Chordata; class Mammalia; order Primates; family Hylobatidae; genus Symphalangus; species Symphalangus syndactylus. The sequence goes on from NC_072431.2 coordinate 34,998,935, forward strand.
AGGCAGATGATAAAATTTAGTAGCCATTTTAGTGCAGAATACTTCCAAATTCAGGGAGGAAGCTAGATTTAGTTGTTTTTCAGTAATATTGGAAATTGTAATGTGTAATGCCCATGTTTAAATAGTTGCTTTCTTCCTAACATGATAAACTTCTATCGTTAGAAGATATTCTCTTGGGATGAAAATAAAAAGATATAGCGTAGGCCCCGTTTATTTTATCTAGGGAGGAGGTAGTAGTAGGGGAAAATACAACCAACGATACCATCTTCATTACTAATTATGACAACTTACAACATCAGGAGCTCAGGAAGAAGGAAAGCAACAAATACCTTCATCTTCAACAAGATTTTCTGGCAATTATATCTGTTTTTGTTTGTATGTTTGTTTGTTTGTTTTTTCCTCTATTAATTTGAAATGCCTAGATTGTTTTTCTGGAACTTAGTTTTATATCAATCAATGAACCCCTTTTCCCTAGGTTTGTTACTTTTTTTCAAGAGCATACTGACCTCAATGTGGTGAAAGTTTTCAAAAGAGGCAGATGTAAGCTTAAAGCCTACCTCTGCCCACTCCTGATCCATCTCAAATGAACATCTGTAACTCTCCGTGAATTCAAATGAGGATAATAACATGTTCTAATTGTTATAGAAAAAATTACATTTGTAACACAGGGTAGCTGCTTTATGCATATTTTTTCTAAGTTATGCACTCCACAATTCAGTACGAATTTTGTCATGATGTCCTGAAGAAATCCTAAAAATAGAGATTCTGTGAAAGAACATTGAGTGCCACAAAATCAAGATACATATGTCTTGATTCATTGATTGATTCATTCATTCAGGGCATTATATAGCAGTCATTTGTTTGCTATCCTTCCACATGGATGATAGTTAAAGACTCTACTGAAGCCACTAGATACCCATCTTATACAGAGGCTATAATATTTTAACTCCTGGAGTAATTGGGGTATATTCACAATAAAATCAGCTCAAATCTAATTTATTTGTTTCATGAGGTCTGAAATGTAGTCAAAGCTTCCATTTAGTTCCTCGAGAAAAAGCTTCTGGCAAAGATAACAAAGGACATGATTCAAATGCTTTCTGTCTTACACTGCTGCCTCACATCAGGGGCAGAGGATTTTATGTTTCATGGCCTTCTCCTCCCACATATTTTGGGTTTTCTCATCTAATCGTACAGCTATGATGTCAGTGATGGAAATTTCCACCTCTTAGTTTGGTATCTTGATTGTTTTTTCTTTCCCTGTTTGCACAAAGGATTTTAGGTGGCTTTCCAGAAAACAGACATGAAAAGGATCACTAAAAGGAGCTTCAAAACAAATTAGATTATTTGTTGTGGGGAGAAAAATCATAGCAGCAGGAAATTCCATTGTGCCTTTTACACAATATCTAACATGCTGATGAATTGCTAGTATAATGATTATTTATAGAGCTGAGTTTCTTTTGACCAAGCCCAGTACTCTTGCAAGGTTAAACAATTCTAATGGCAGATGACTTGAAGGACTGTTTTCTAAGCGAATGTACAAATTACAAGTCCCTAGTTTCGTAAGATGCTGTTTCATCAAAGGCTTTACTTTGTGGTTTCTCATATTTCATATTCATGTTGACTCCCAGGTGATAGTTAATGGTATCTTTTTTAGTAGTGCTGTATTATCAGCTTCAAATGAAATAATAGATACTAAAAAGCCTTATTATTGTCATATTTTGATATATTTTAACTTTATAAGGCTTTTTAGTATTATTAATGTCATATTTTGATATACTTTTAACCTTATACTTCATTTATTCTAAGTAATGTGATATGATCAATAATTTTTCAATTAAGTACTTTTCTATTTGTCTGTGCTAGTTTAGTTTAGTTGGTTGGAATATGATGTTACTGTAACTAAAGCAAAGTTTGGATTCCTGTAAGAAGACTTAGCATTTCTCCATAGAAAGACATATATACTTTGAGATAATTCTCCATGATCCTAATCTGTTATCTCACAAGTGAAGAATTGACCCTTAGCATTTTGAGATTTAATATGTATTGAGTGGTTCTTGTGCTTTGCCCCTCTACTCACTTTACATTATAAAGCATCTACATAAAATGATTTGTACATTATCTATTGTAATGCACACAATAATATAATGAAGATGGGGACAATTGCTATCTCCACTTTTTCTTTTCTTTTCTTTTTTTGAAACACAATCTCACTGTGTCTCCCAGACTGAGTACAGTGACACAGTCACAGTTCACTGCAACCTCTATCCCCAGGGGCTCAAGCAAACATCCTGTCTCAGCCTCTTGAGTAGCTGCGATCCACTCCCCTCGGCCTCCCAAAGTGCTGGGATTATAGGCATGAGCCATCACACCTGGCCTTCCACTTTTTAAATGAGGAAACCGTGGTTTAGAGAAGTAAAGACATGTCATCACATGCAACAAGAAAATGACAGAACTGCAATTCAAATCAGGTTCTTTCTCATAGTTCTTAATACCATCCTATAGTCCTCAAACCAAAGGTTCCCTCTTGCTTGACTTTGAGATGATGTATAGAATCATTCTTGAAATAAAAGAAATATTTTATTTAATTTTTTTCTTTTTCCCAGAAAAGGCATCTAGTAAGTATTTTGTATCAATCAAAAACTTCTATTTTGAAAATACAAGCATTCCTAGTTCTATAAAATATCGACATATGTAAAGTCTCCTAAAAGCTTTGGGTTTTTATATGTGAAGGCTTTACTTCTGTTTTCTTTTTGAAATAAAACATTGATTAGAATTCTAACTAGGTTATCACAAATCTATAATTTTTTTCCTATAAAACAAGCAAAGTATATGACAAAAAAATCGGTGCTGTTTTTTCACCTCACCAAGAAAATTAGTGTAATTATTTCATATGAATAAGACTTTTTACCTGCACTACATTATTTAGTTAATTTTATAGGCTCTAGAAGGATGTTACACAAGAGAAGACATTTCAATTAATCTGATGTTGAAAGAATGCTAGTTTTAAAACTCAATGCACTCTATGTGCTAAAAACGTTGTTGCAGCATGAAGGTAGTGATGGACAGGGACATGTTTGCCTGAGTTCTCCAGGGAAGCTTTGGTGGTGAATGTATGCAAACGGCATAATCTGTGTTTTCCAAAGTTGAATATGCACACCTAAGAACAATGCTGGAAGAGCTTTGTCTTCATTCTTATCTTTAAAAGTTTCAATTTTATTCAAGATCAAGGTAATGATAGATTTAAAAAATAATGATAAAATAAAAAATAAAGTTTCAATTTTGTGTATATATTTAAATGTATGTAATGTTTTATACTGCAAGTGTAGATTGTTTATAATTTAGCAAGCATATAAATTCATTTATTGGGAGATCTTTTATTATTATTGGCATTGCTCTTATTGAGCTGGTAAGGGTGATGATCAAAAATAATTGGAGACTCTATTCTAAATGCGAGGTAGAAAATTTTCTCTGACTCTAATGGTCTAATCTTTAAAAAACAATTTAAGCCACACTGTAATTAAAGCCATAATGTTTGTAACACTTAATTATAAGGATGGAAAACTTGGTCCTATAGATATTATCACCTGAAGGAAAGGCAGGAAAGCTAATTGCAGAAATTGACCATTGGCATGTTGAAGGGGTCATGACTGGCCTGCAGTGTCAAAAAGTGACCGAACAGGGACATCTCCATATGGCATTCATTGACTAGATTGGTTCTATTACTGATTGAAGTCATTTGTGTTTTTTGTACAAACTTTAAATAACCCAAACATTCTAAATGATTTTAAAGTAAATGCAATATATTATTAGTATTATATGGTCTATACATACGTGCTGATGTGTTTGTGTGCTTTTCTCTATAGGGCATCATAATTTCTCAAATATAAGGCATAATATAATCAGGACAAGACTTGGGAACAACATAGCATACATAATAATCACATAGTTATTATTTTGACAAATATTTATGCCACACATGCAGAAACACAAGTCTGCAACCCTCCCTATGTATTGACATTATTCTGCAAGTATGCTTACGAAACAATATAAGAGAAATCAGAATATCCTAGTATTCTTAAGGTTAAAACTGAAACCTTTCTTGTATTTCCTGAATGAAATGACAGATTAATGTTATTGATGAAATGAATATGGCTTGGCTTCCTCGAGACACAGGCTATTAGTAAAAAAGCAATTAAGAAAATAATAAAGAAATGAAACAGCAATTCCTCTTCCTTTTTCCTTTCTTCTGTACTGTGTCATAGCAAAAGTAATATAATAGCAACTAATTATAGGAAATCTCCCAGACTTTGTAATTGGATCTTTCATTTTTTCCCACAGCAACTGTGAACTAAGAATTTATTCACAGAGCAGCTGTAGTTTGTTTCCAGTAACTCTTAGCAGTGTCTCCTTGTGGAGTCTTAAAGAGACCCATGTACATATTTAGGCATATTGGCTAAACTAGTGCCTTTTAAAATATCTGCAGATCTATTGTTGCCAATTCTTTCATCATCTACTATCAAATTAACTTTTCTTAGATGGTATAAAGTGGTAGAAGCCACTGAACTCAAAGCTCAAAACCTGACTTTTGGTCATAGCTTCAATGTTTCCTTACACATGACTTGGTAACAAGCACCAAACTGTAAATTTCAATGTCACCTTTGGTAAGGAAAATGAAAGGAATATTTGCATTTTATATTTTAGAGCATTGCTATATGTGAAAGAGCTGTGAAAATTATGAACCAGTGTAACTCACCATGTCATTGTATAGATATGTCTAAGTTATTCTTGAATGTGAAATTTCCATTTGCTTGACAAATATCACTCTATTACATACATGATAGTTAAAAGCATCTTATTTTCCATTTGTTCCCCAGCCCAGTTTTCAACTTTTCTTCTAAAAACATAAGGTCAATTAAGAGATATTTCCAAAGGAAATAGTTCTTTAGAAAATACTTTAGTATATCAATGTACATAATAATACAAAGAAATACAGTTATAAAAATAAAATATAGAATAAATACATAGCTACCGTATTCTTGGCATATATTTGTACATGAAGAAATAAACTTCAAAGCCAGGCAGGCTCACGCCTGCAATCCCAGCACTTTGGGAGGCTGAGGTGGGTGGATCACTTGAGCCCAGGAGTTCAAGACCAGCCAGGGCAACATAGTAAAACCCCATTTCTATAAAAAATAGACAAAACTTAGCCGGGTGTTGTGGTGCCTTCCTGCAGTCCTAGCTACTTGGGAGGCTGAGGTGGGAGGATCACTTGAATCCCAAAGGTGGAGGCTGCAGTGAGCTGTCAATGCACTACTGTGCTACAGCCTGGGTGACAGAGCAATACAGTATCAAAAAAGAAAGAAGAGAAAGAAAGAAAGAAAAGAAAGATGAGAAAGAAAGAAAGAAAAAGAAAGATGAGAAAGAAAGAGAGAAAAGAAAGAGAGAGAAAGAAAAGAAAGGATAAAGAAAAGAAAGAAGAGAGAGGGAAGGAAGGAAGGAAAAGAGAAAGAGGAAAGAAAGAAAAGAAAAAAGAAAAAGAAAAAACTTTGTGATATGATTAGAGGACTAAGTCTCAAAGATTAGAAACCTGATTTTTAAAAAATTCAAAAACCAAGAATCAGTAGTAGTAGTTGAGAAAGTAAAACTGAGTGAAAAGTAGTTTTGCAATCAATGTGGAAACACTATTTGGTAAAAATACACTTGTATTTGACCTTCAAGTAATAGATATGTCAATGTTAAAAAATGACATGTTTTGAAAGAAAACCCATGTCAAATAGCCGATATAAATTATAGATTATATTTCTCAGATAATTATAAATTATAAAATTTCTGAGTACATTCTTCCCAAGATGTGTTATTTGGGGCTTTTGTCTTCACTCATTTTCATTAAGGAGACTGGTTTCCCATTTGTTTTCTCTTTTCTTTGTTTTCAAGCTGTAATACTGTAGAGTAAACCCTGGCCAGTGCCTGTCCTGCCTTACCTCATCCCCTCTTTCTAACAGACTACCCGTGTAACTTCCTCACCAGTGAAATAGGAGATATAGTTCCTGAGGTTAAATCATTTACTCAAGTTCACACAAGAGTGGTAAAGCCAACGTTTGGACTTATAATTTCCTACAATATGCTGCATCTCTAGATAGTAGAATTAAATTTCAAAGAGAAATGTTAGAAGAAATTCCGTATTCTACACTAAGGTTCTCATCTATTTTATTTTCCACCATATTATTACATAGAAGTTATTTAATTTAAAAGTCTGATTTTAAGTTAAGCTTTATACTATTAACTCTCTTCCTTGAAGTGGTACGTTTACAAATAATTAACAAATACTTTTTGAGCAAGCACTTGTTTAGGTGCCAGGGACTCCAGTTTTTGTTAATTTAAATATAGAGGCTTGATATCATTTATTGGGGTGAAAGATAGATTAAAACACCTTCTCATCCACCTTCCTAAATTCATTACAGTTAACAGAGGGAGCCTATAAAAATACTAGGACATAGGGACTCATTACATTTTAACAAAATTCTAAGAACATGCATGTCTTTCCCCAGGCATTTAACTTCCCCTCCCTCCTTCCATTTCTTCATATCTTAAAGTAAGATCTAAATTAAAAATTTAGAAATTCCCAAATTGTGTTGCTGTTGATAAAAGGCCACTACATGTGAAATCAACCTTTTCTGTGATACATTATATATCAGAGAGTCAGCTATTACTTGTTTGTGCCTTTAAGGAAGTTAGGACCAACTTGCCTGTCATTTTAGATTTGATTTCCGAAGAGCAGTGTGCCAGAAATTTAGCTTCAACAGACCAACAAAGCGTGGCTTCTAGGTGTTCCTGATGGGCAGGCATTTTTCAATTAACTTTCTGGGGATTGTTTTATTTAATTACAAGGACAGTTTACCAGATAAACTACTCACTGATTCAATTTCTAAACTCAAGTCTGCTGAATAAAGCCAAATGAGTCATCAGTAAAAATTCAGATGCCAAGAACTTTGCAACAGGTACATACTCTAAGCCATATATTTCTGCATTTTGAAGTTTTAAAACACAGACATCCTTCCTCTAATGTCATCTTTTTTCCTATACTGGCCTGGGGAGTAACAGATCTTAGTTCAAATCCTGGCTCTGCTACACACAGCTGTGTTATCTTGAGCAAAGTATCTAACTCTCTAGATAACACTTTAGTTTCCTTAGTTGTGAATTGAAAAATTTAATGAACCCAAGCTGAGACGCATTCTACAAAATAACTGATTTATATTCTGCCAAATTGTCAGGTCATGAAAGAAAATAAAAAATTGAAGATCTGTTGCAGATAAAAAGAGACTAATGAGGTATAACAACTAAATGCAATAAAAAATGGTGAAATTTAAGTAAGATTTGCAATTCAGAGTAATACCATACTGGTGTTAATTTTCTTTTCTTGATAACTATACTATGGTTATATAATTGTTAACATGGGAAGTGGGGCAGGGTGTATAAGGGAATATTTAGTACTATTTTTACTCCTTTCCTATAATTAGCTCACAATAAAAAATTTAAAAAATAAAAGTTATGGAGAGAGGAAGAGCCAACAAATAGCAGTATAACAAATAACAGTATAGAACAAATAACAGTATAGAACAGTATAGAAATAACCAATAACAGTATAGAACAAATAACAACAAATAACAAATAGCAGTATAACAAATAACAGTATAGAACTGTTTTTGTACACGTGGGCATTAGACAGATATTAATAGTAATATCTTGTATAATTTTAATATAAAGAGCACTGAAAGAGAAAAAAATAAGCCCTAAATCAATCCGAGGGTGTCATCTTACTTTGGAACCCCCTTAATGCAGTGACTCCTTTAAGTGGGCATGTCCCTTTCATACAGAGTTGGAGTTGTTACAATTGATATGGGTTCATGTGAGACAAGCAATTTTGAAGCAGGGCAACTCCCACAACTGCTCAATGTGGACCTCATCTCCTTGTATTGGGATAGGTGTGCTTTGCTGCATGGATTGCTGCAAAATTGCTGAAAAGGCTCCCATACAAGGAGAATGCCTGGCACTACTCCTCCGTTGGAAAGCTCTGGTTTCTCTCTTGTATCCTGGGAAGAGTGCTGCCAAGTAGTCCATAGACCTCTTCTTATTTCCTTAACTTGCTATGTACATTTTGAAGCATTTATGTGTCAGTTTATTTAACTCCCCCTGCCTAATAATAAGAATAATAGAGGTATGTATTGAGTTCTTATTGGTCCAAGTATGATTCTAGAGTGTTTCTATGCATTAACTCATTTAAATATTCAATATCCTTTTCATACTTATTTTACTGGTGAGTAAACTGAGATATACAGTTAAGTAACTTAACTAAGGTGACCTAGCTTTTCAGTGTTGAAGTCTGGATTAAAAAGAAGGTAGCCTGGCTTGCACTGTCCGGCCTTTAGAAATATACATACTACCATATTCATCTGCTGAATTCCAACTCAACTTTCCTTCTTTCCTATACCAGCTCAAACCAACTTCTAACCCCTTGTGTTTCCAAGGTACTTTTAAAATACTTCCATTCAAGCTGTTATGCCATGTTTTGTACTATGATCATTTATGTACAGGTCTTTCTTAAAAACCATTAGCCTCTTGGGACTAGGAATTTTCCTGGTCAATGTCAAATTACTCTTTATATGCTGGTGTCTCCAAAGTTACTATGTCCAACCCAGCCTCCCATTTTGAGTTCCAGAGTATCATGGTTAGCTACTTATTGGACCTGTCTACTTTGTGTCTCCCAGGCATCTCAAACACAGGATGCCCAAAATTGGATTTATCATTTTTCTTCCCTGTTCTTTAAGCCTCATCCTCCTAGTTTCCTCTCATAAGAAATCACAGGAGTATTAACTTGGCAGGCCAAGTCAGATACCTAAAAGTAATCTTGGATGCTCATCTCACTTCTGGAATCCCAAGTTCAACTGCCATTTCCAGCCTTTCATTATCTTTCAAATGTAACCACATACCTATACCTCAATATGTTTCCATACCCCCCACCAATCATGTCAGTTTCATTCACTTGGTAACCGATCTTTCTGTTGTAAATTTACCCTCTAGACTATGTGAAAAGTGAGTTTTACAAAATATGGACTTGATCATTTTCCTGCTTAATCTCTTCAAAATCATACATCTACCTTCCTCTGGACCCCCTTTCTCTCCACTTTCTTTGTTAAGGAAATAGTCCCTTAAAAATAATGAAAATAATAAGTCAATATTTTCCAATGAGTTAGTGTCAATGTCCAGGGTCTACAACTCAGCACAGATATCCTTTATTAAGTGTACTATAAAAGGAGTACCAAAGCTTAGAGCTTAATTACTTGATGACAGTGGAATGATTACAACTGAAAACAGTTAGTGATTAGCCTTGGTGGGTATATTGGAAGCCTAGAATACCTCGCAGAAGATAAAGGGCTGAAAACCCAGCCAGCCTCTCAGGCTGTTTACAGTGTAAACAAAGCAATTTAGTAATGTAAACAAAGCAATCAGAACCAAAGGAGCAAGTAAGTTCTAAGGACCCTGGCATTGTTAAACGGAAAAGGCCTCCAGGTGAAATTGTGGTCTAAGCATAGGTTTCTCAACCTCAGCTTAATCGATTTTGGGGGCATTCCTATAGGAACTTTAGCAGCCTCTCTGTCCTCTACCCACCAGGTGTCCATAGCAAGCCCCCTTCTTCCTCCATGTTCCCATGAGGGAGGAGAGTCCGATGTCTTATCTATACAGTATGTGAAACTAGGAAATGTATGTAATGATTTTGTCCTGCACCCTTTATTGGCTTTGTCAAGACAGCCTAAATTTCCTGTATCTTAGCTTTTTTCAATAAATTACAAAAATTTGACAGTTGAAGCCATTTTTCTGCGACAGTAATTGGTGATTAAATCACTTAAATGCCAACATTAGCTGAAATGTTTACCTCTACAAGTGAGAATCTGTACAATCCCTATCCTCTTTCTACCAGGTTTGGCTAAGGGAACACCAAAAGCACAGGCAGAGAATTAAAATTACAATTGTCCCTCAGTATCAGTGAGGGATTGGTTCTAGGACCTCATGAGATATTGAAATCTGGAGATGCTCAAGTTCTTTATATAAAATGGTGTAACATTTGCATATAATCTATGCACATCCTACCTTATACTTTAAATCATCTCTAGATTACTTATAATACCTAATCCAATGTAATTGTTGTTATTCTGCATTCATTAGGAAATAATGACAAGAAAAAAACTCTGTACATGCTCAGACTGTGCTTATTTTTCATATTCAAGAAAGGAAAAGACTGGTCTTTAAGCCCAAGTTTCAAGCTGTGAACAGGTAATCATCATTATTTAGCATTAACTCGGGATCAGTACACAGGCTCTGAAAATCAGCTAAATCTGTGACATTCTCATTCCAGTGGCCATGTTTCTGAAAATAAACCAGTCAATAACCACCTCGCCCCAGTAACTATGCCTCTGAAAGTTAGCAAGTGAAGGCCAGTCCAAGCTTTTGAAAGTCTGCTAATGATAAACTCCCAGTCCTGAACATCACCCTGTCAGTGCCTGCCCCTATGGAGCTAGAGAACAGCCAATCAGTAAGTGTCCCACTCTAGTGACCATGTTTCCAAAATTTAGAAGGTCAACAGCAGTCTTACTCCAGTGTCCACACTAACACAGCTGGAAGTCCCTGAGTCTCTAAACACTCTGCACATTTCCCCAAACCTTATATAATGTCAGCTGTGGCTTTGTTCCAGGAGCTTATCTCTCACAAATACAGTTCTCTCTTGCTGGCAAACAGAACATTTAGATTTTTGGCATCCAATATTTAGTTCAATTTACTGTAAGTTCACAAGTTTGCAATCCTTTCATTGGCTCAACTCTTGTTTATGTTTAGTTATGAGTTTGGACCTGTGAGTGACTGACAGTGACAAAGCTGTGAGATTATCAAATTCAATCTTTTCAATTCCTGGGTCAATTACTAATATCCATTTTTATTTGTGTGGAAGTAAACTCAAAAATGCCAAAATGCAATGTAAGTTTTATGATAAATTTTATGAACAATGTATGTGCATTAAACAAAGAAAAACTCCTTTTGAAGCTCTTTATGCAGCATACAATTGTTTAGCTAATATTGAAAATGGTGAAAACTTGGATGTAAGCCAGCAAATACTAGCAGCTAAGCAAACAGATGTATGATTTCCTCAACTTGTACCAAAGAAAGTAATAAAATAACATTTTATTGAAAGAAATTCAGATGAAGAAGATAAAATAATTGCAGCAGAAGTTGTCTTCCACTTCGTATATCATACAAGGTTTTAAGCTCACATGACTTAATTTGAATTGTGCTACAAGTATTTTTAAAGCAAAATTGTAAGTAAATTTTCTAGTGCTATAGGACAAAATCTACTGCCATAATAAAAATTAGAATAACTCCATTTACTGTTACAGAGACTACCACAGCTCAAATGTTTTACTTTTTTATGGCATAGCCATGAATGCAAGTAATCACAATTTGGGGGAAAAATTCCTTTACTCGTATAATAGTTTTCTCATAAAAAGACTTGCTTACAAGGCTATTGTAACATGCCTTCCAGATAAGTCTTCAGAAACAACAGGAAATTGTTGCAGAGACCCTCTGATTGAGTTAGTAGTCGTAAAAATTATACCTATTTTGTGGAGGTAATACGAATATAAATTTGGTGGATATTTGCATAAAGGTATGATATTTACTGAAAGTTAAAGCAAAGTATAAATGGGACTATGAACAGTGTTGGCTCTTCTGCCATATTCTACATGACGCTGCTCAAACAGCATCTGATATCAGTAAAGTAATTGTCAGTAAAGAAATTATCAAGAAATTATTCTATTTCAGCATTTATTCTGTTCAGACTCAACTAAGAAAGAATTTTTGTAATTTTGTTGGCATTCATTATTTTTCAGTTCTTTCACATTTTAAAATTCTTTGGCTCTCTTTAATAGATGCAGTTGAGAGAATTCTTAGTTTATTTAAAGCACTGAAATCATACTTTAATTCTAAAGAAAAGGTCTCACAAATTCTTGCTGACTTTTAAAATAACCCATTGAGTAAAGACTACTTATTTCTTGCTCATAGCATTCCATATCTTTTAGCAATAGGATTATGCAATTTGAAAGAAGAGTAAACATTGTTAATTGATGCCCTCCATTGCTTACAAAGAGCTGTTGAATGTATTAAAGATAAAATGAATGAAAAGTTTATCCCTTGTATGCCAAGGCTGTTTTAAGAGGAACAACACAACTTAGGGACAGGGAAAAAGTACATATTGAAGTGGATAATTATTTTTACATTTGTCATGAGTATATTTTGAGAAATATATTTTGAGAAAGAATTTGATCCTTTAATGGAACAGGAGAAATTATGTGCACTCAAAGAAGGGAATAAAAATTCATGACAATGTTCTGTCAGTGGAAAATATTTTTAAAAGCTGTACATATCAAAATATGTAATCTAATCCTGAAAAATAAAAAAAAAACAAGTTATGTCATGAAATATGGTATTGTGTTCTTTAGCAAAACAGTAAGTCCCAGAGTTAACTCTAAGTCAATACATGTTCAGAAGTCTAGCTTATAAGGCTAATACTGAACATTTTCAATAAGCTGGACTTATCAGCTGGACTTCACAATGTTCTCATTAATGAATGTTCAATGGAGAAAAGAGAAAAGTTGGATGTGACCACTATGGAAGATATGTTACATTTTAGGTGGAACATAGACTCTAACTATAAGGAATTTTATAAGTCAACTCTGCAAAACAAGGAGCTGTTAATGAAAGCCAATCATCGAGGAAATTTTCAGAAAAGAAATCTGTAATTTACATACTGATCATTTATTTTAGATAAACAATGAGTAAATTTTAAGATTAAGACTGTTCTGTAAATACATTTCCGTTTATCTCAGAATATGTATAGACAATGATAAATAATTCAAATTTAACTGACTGTGTATTCTTTTTGCTAACTCTGGGAACTCCACCTGGAGGTAGGGAAGAATTATCCTGTTGAGGACCACTGGTTTAGACCAAGATAAAATATTATAGCATTCTTACAATTATTATTTAATCACTTCATTATACTATTTATATTTCTTAAAATAAAAATATTCTTGGATTTGCCATATTTTCTTGAGGACAAAAATATTTTGAAATGTAATAAAAATATAATTTTAAAAGAAAATTTAATTTTAAAATATTTTAGAGTACTGAAAGTTTATTTTATTGTAGTAAGTTAGCATCATCAAGTTGCTTATTGAAGGCTTATGGTCCTGCAAGATTAAATAATGGGCTTGGTTTTGTTATATTTACATCTGTGATTTCATTTTTAAAAACTGAGAATAATAGTGTAGAAGATATAAAAGCAGTGTGTATATTTAAAGTGAATTTTAAGGATGGACTTAGTCCAAAATAAAAGTTTTGGACTGTGGATATTGCAGAAATATTATTAATAAAGATAATAAGCAAAATCATCAGATCTATTTTATAATATGAGAAGTAATATGATAGGAACAATATTGAAATGGATTCTGCATTTACAGACTGCATTATGTTTCTTTTAAATCACTACTTCTGAGGTCAAGTGATTAATTTTCAAGTAATTCAGAAGAAATTCTTTAATCACTTAGCAAAACTGCCATAGCCAAAAGGAGCTTGTTTTGGTCACAACTTAGTTCCCACAAAGTGAGTCAAAAGTAATTTCTCATATTAAGCAAGGATATTGATTACAAGCAAGAGAAACAAACACTGGCTGTCCCAAGCCAAATGGAGATTTATTGGAAGTTGTTGGGTGCTCATGCATTCATTGGAAGGCTTCGGGAAACTAGAGCAGCTGTATAGGAAAATGAGCTGACAAAAGGGAAATCTAGAGGCTATTTGGCAGACCCAGCTGGCTAGACTACTAGTCACTGCTGCCACACAGGATTCTACCATAGCTGTACATAGACCCAGCACAAGGGAATTTCAATAAAACCTTCCTTTATTTGGCTTCTTTCACCAAGTTCAAAGTAAAGGGCAAGAGAATCCATCTGAATAAGCTTAGGAGATGATGGCCTCACCACAATAACAGGAGTGGAATGGAAATATAGTCACTTTAGTCACTTTAGCTTTCCACGGCAGGTGTCAGGGCTCTGAATTCCATCACCACTACACACAATGGGAAATACCTGTTCATTCTAGATAAGAAGGAAGATTGGATGTTGGATAGAAAAAAAAGTAGACATATAATTAGGTTATATCATATGACATTCTTTGTCATTTTTGACTTTTTGTATTAAAGTAGTGATTAGTGGAAAATTAGTGGAATATGAAACAAAAGTTACAAGGATGAGCAATAAAATAAACAGAAATTATATTAACATTGAGCAATGAACTATAACAAAGTTTTGTCATACCAGAAGCAGAAGTAAAAAGTATTATTTCTCAAAGAAGAAGACATACATCTCTTATAGCACTATTAAATAAATTATTGGATTGTGTAATAATCCAGCTTATAAAGAAGAGTGAATCATATGAATATGTTGAGGAAAAATGTTAAGATGTCTTGCTCATTTGCCATAAAATGGCCAAACATGTTGAGATAACAAACTCTTCATATATCACTACATTGAGGATATTGATAACAGAGTGGTTGGGTGTTGTCGATTTAGAGTATATAAGATTAGCTTCTGAATAAGGACACTGTACAGGCTCTGATATCTTACAACTCATATATGAAAGAAACTTGATGGAGGTGTTCTCAAATTTGACAGTAATACTGAAAATTTACATGCCATTACCAAAAACAAGTTGTAAAACTCAGAGAAATTTGTTCAACTATCAGTAATTAACATACACACATTATACTCAGTTGTGGTAAAAGAAAGACTAAATTTTTCTATTTTCTCCATTACAAAATCGATACAATGTAAAGGGAAGATCAAAGAGAATGAAGCCAAAAATGAAGGGAAAGTCCTAAAGAAATGTGTTAAGGAGTAAATTAATAAAATTTTGGAATTTATGGTATTGGTTAACTATTTTTAATACAGAGACAACTTATTTAATTTTTGTTCTCACTTTTAATAGCCATTCACTTTTGTATTTATTTGTTTTTTGTACCTAAATTGTACTTGTATTTTGCATTTTTTCTCAACCTCCTCCCCCAGTTGTATAAGCCACAAATCCATAAAACCTGGATCTGTTTATAGGCCACAGTGGGTTAGATCGGGGTTCCCAACCCCTGGGCCACTGACAGATACTGGTCCATGGCCTGTTAGGAACTAGGCCGCACAGCAGGAGGTGAGCAGCAGCCCAGTGAACATTACCACCTGAGCTCTTCCTCCTGTCAGATCAGCCTTGGCATTAGATTCTCAGAGAAGTGTAAGTTCTATTGTGAACTGCACATGAGAGGGATCTAAGTTGCACACTCCTTATGAGAATCTAACTAATGCCTGATCATCTGAAGTGGAATAGTTTCGTCCCAAAACCTACCCCCTTCCCTACTGCCCTGGAAAAATTGTCTTCCATGAAACCAGTCCTTGGTGCCAAGAAGGTTGGGGACTGCTGGATTGCCAGGTGTTATCATTAAGAGAGCAAATAGGTAAAATGTCTGGTAATATACACTGGAATATTATGCAGTAGTTAGAAGTGCAGATTACATGTACTTACAACAACATGAATGCTGTAAGTACTTTAAATCATAGTGCTTGGTAAATAAAAACAAACAATGAGAAAATGTATGTAAATTAGAGATTCATGTGTACAATATTCAATTTTCAAGAAAACAGAAAGATGTTCATAAACACATTATAATGGTTGCTAAGCATGGGAATGAAAAACAGGTAGACTGGCAGAGAATGGGGTATGGGGGCAATGGAGAAAAAATATTAATAAAAGGAGACTTTACATGGCCAATGATAACAATTGGCCACAAACTGGGAATTTAACCCTGAACTTGAGGTTAAAAAAATCTGTAGAATGCAAGAACTTTGGTTGATATTATCCACAATACAAGTAAGTTATGATTTAACCTTTAGAAGGAAAATAAGCTTTGTGCATCCTTTAAAATTTTAAATTAGAATAGTTTGAAGATTAGACAAGTACAGGGATAGAAAATCTAGAGAGTTTATGAAGCTGTATATTTCAAATTCCATGGACGGACAAAGCCAAAGATGATTTTTTTGTTGTTGTTTGGAAAAGTTGAGAGGAAGTGAGGACAATCAGACTTGATGACAAAGCCAAAAATGAAGGAGACAGCTCCTGGATCATAACAAACTATTAACACAAGAGGGAGGAATTGTAGGAGATATCTGTCATAGTACAGACCAGCAAATTTCTACTTATCTTCCCTCCCTGATCAAAATCTTTCTTCCTAATTCCAAGTTAGGTGCCTTTTCTGTGTTTTCTCATTGCTCTCATATAGTAGGTGCATTGTAATTGTTTACCTGCTGGTTTTGCCCAACAGACTGTAAGCCCTAGAGGACAAGGATCAAAGCCACCTAGTTTGTATTGTGTCTCCAGCACCTGGAACCTTAAAAATATGTGTTGCTCTTACCTCCAAACAACAATAACCCACCCCCAACAATAACAAACAACAAAAATGGGTAACAATGTGAGATGGTAGATATGTTAATTTCCTTTACTATGGTAACCTTTTTTTACTATCTATATGTATCCAATAACATCATGTTGTATACCTTAAATATACACAATAAAATGTATTTTAAAATATCTGTTGAAGAGTAAGTAAAATGAAATGAACCTATTAAAGGGATATCAGTATAATATTTCACACACGTGACCATTATTTTCATAACTTGCTGCAGGGGTAAACCTTAAAATCAAGATTACCTTAATTTTACTTTGGTAATTTGAAAAGTAAGGGACTGATAATATTTAGGCATTTTTTGCTTTAATCTTTTGTAGTTTAATAAAGAAAAATTTCCAAACTACATTCTGTTAATTCTGCTAGCAGGCTATTATGATGGCATTTAAAAAAATTAATGCAAATAATAATTATGCAGGTAATCAATTTAACTGATGGCTGATCACTTAAGATCACATTCTAATTTTCAGTTATTAAAAGTTCTTTCAAAATAAGGCCACTTTTGTAAAAAAATAATTTTTATACTATATTGTACATTAAGGGAATTCGTGGACAGTGTTTTCTACACAACAGAGAAAAAAATTTATCTAAACCTGAGAGCAATTACTTTACCAATTAAATCACTCAAATGTTGTAGACTAAAATAATTGAAAGTCAAAATAAGATTAAAGGAAATCTAGTTTTCATATACAAATAATGGTAAGGGATTCAAGAAAATAAAAATTGGACTTCATGCATTTTATCCTATATAGTTTTGAAAACCATAAAACATAATCTTTATTGCTTTGTGTAGTCACTTTTCACCTTTGTAGAGTCCATTTTTCCTTATATGTAAGCAGACACCTATTCTGATATTCTTCATTTCTTGCTGTGTTTCCATTCTTTTTGTTTAAGATCTTTTCTTTCTGCCTAAAGTACTTCCTTTAGTGTATATTTTAGTACAATGATTCTCTCAACTTGAATTTTCAGGAAAATACGTTTTTAAAAACATTTTACATTCATCTTTTTAACTTTTCATTAAGTACAACATACTTAAATGAAAATGCATATATCATGTTCTCACTTATAAGCGAGACACATAGAGGGGAACAACACACACTGGAGCCTTTCAAATAGGGTAGAGGGTGGGAGGAGGCAGAAGATCAGGAAAAATAACCAATGAGTACTAGGCCTAATACCTGGGTGATGAAATAAGCTGTAAAACAAACCCCCATGACACAAGTTTACCTATGTAACAAACCTGCACTTGCACTCCTGAACTTAAAATAAAAGTTAAAAAATGCATATATCCTAAAAATATAGTTTGACGAATTCTTCACGAATGAAACAAATCGTGTAACCAATACTGGGATGAAAACACAGAATTCCCTCACTCTAGAATAATATTTTCACTCTCTCTAATGTTCCAGAGTGTCAGGGACTACAAAGGCTACAAAACCAAATGACAGGTCTTCTTTGTTCCAAGCAATGTTACAGGCTAAAGATACACTGCCTGTAGGATTTCATACTCTTGAAAGTTCCCAGGTACATAAAATTCTACTGATTAGTTAAATGAAGCTGTGTGTTTATGGACAATAGTTAAATTGTGACACAGATGAGTGTACCTAGCCCCTTGTTAGAGAAAGTTCCTGAGTATCAATGAGGTATGAAGGATATCTAAGAGTTATCAGGGCTAGAGGCTCATGCTAGTCTTTTAGTGAAATGGCCTGGACAAATTCATAGTGAAGATAGGCAGTCAATTGATAAGATTATATTATATTTGACTGTTTATTTCTAATAAGATTGTAAAATAAAACTAAAGTTAAAAGCAAGTCAAGGTGTGGTAGTGAGGAAAGAGGATTGTATAGATTTATAATGGCTGGCTCAATTCCAGTGTTTTTACTCTACCGAAGTGTATAGATGTGGTTAATTTTTAAAATTTCAGGTAACAAAACAAATAATATAGTCATCACTGAAATCCCTAAATATAATAAATTACAACCATTGTTTTTACTGAATCTAGACTAGGAAGAGTAAGATAAAACAACATAAGTAGAATGTTGGCAATTTAAAAAATTGTGCCAGGCTCAGTGGTTGACGCCTGTAACCTCAGCATTTTGGGAGGCCAAGGAGGGCAGATCACTTGAGCCCAGGAGTTCAAGACGAGCCTGGGCAACATAGTGAGACCTTGTCTCTGCAAAGAATGTTTTAAAAAATTAGCCCAGCACGGTGGCACGCACCTGTAGTCCCAGCTACTCCGGAAGGTGGGAGGTCGCTTGAGTGCACGAGGACAATGCTGCAGTGAGCCGTGATCACAGTACTGCACTGCAGCCTGGGCAACACAGTGAGTGACACCTTGTGTTTATAAGAAAATGTATACCTTTCAAAAATTATAAACTCATACTTTCTGCCCATATTACAGCTGCCTCCCTCTGTGGTATAAACGTAATATTAAATATTGTGTTTATTTTTATCAAAATTAGGCAGAAATTCTCAAGACAGAAAATGAAAGGTTCTGTCAAGGGGTTTCACAGACCTTTCATTGAATATTAAATGCAGTGCTAAACAATATTTGAAGATAACCCATAGTGGTCCCAGTCTTCAGCCTGAAGTCAAGAATCTTTAGTTATCTGAATGTTGTCAAGCTCCAAGACTCATTAGGATGTTATTTAAGCAAGGTGCAGGATTTCCAAACACTAGTGATTAATGTATGAGTTCTGCTTACTACAGCACTGCTGTGCAGCCACAAAATCTTTCAGAAAAGCTCATAATAACTATGGCTTACTTTGATAAAGAATAATCAGTACGGTGGTTAGTCTAATACGCTCTCATAAAAAAGGAAAAGTATTATGAGGTGGTGCCAGGACCTTGGGTCCTATTTGGCTATTTCTCCAAGGATCTCTCAGTGGTAAGATCATCATATAGCTAAGCTTGCCTAGAACAGTCCGAAGTCATTCCTGCTGTTTTGGTATTTTCTGTGTTGTGTAGCATTTATTCTTGACAAAAAATCCTGGCTTGGAACATAAATGCTGTAGACATCCTGCCAAGGATTGAATCAAATTTGTAAGTGTAACCCTGACAGCTAGGGTAGAGCTGTCTATTTCCTTCCTCCAAAGATGTTATCAGGTATTTAGATTAGTAAAATGAGAAATAATGAGATACCCTTATATTATAATTCAAGGGGCAGATGGGAATGGATATAGACTTGGTTTAAGTATTATTTTTCCCCTATTTCTCCAGATTCAATCGTTTCACACCTTTGACTTTCTTATCTAAACTGTAGAGCTATTCAGTGACTAAATTGCACTTCTTATTGTCTTTGAATATTTCAGCTTTATCTTGTTATTGACATATAGAATTTTTATTATCTTGATATTTCACTTATTAAATCTGAGGCTAGGTGTAGGAAGGACTCCAATATTTTCTTGGTGCCAAGACATAGAAGAGTTTCCAGATCCATCTGGACATTTTTCTGTTTTCATGGGAGAGGGCCTATAAGAGTTCATACTGGAAAGGAACATTGCCTCTCTCATCTCTCCTGATGACATATTTCTCTTTTATCATGGGAAGTCTTATGTTATGAGTAGATAAGTTATGAAGGTGATGTTACTGAACATAGAGTAATTTAAAATATTATTGACAAAAGGGGCTTTTGTAGTTATAAGCCAAGGTTAAGCGTATCCTTGTCAGCTAGAGTGGAGCTGTACTTTTGTCTTGCTCTGATGATGTTATCAGGTGTTCAGAGCTCAGTAAAATGAGAATTTTGGAGTCAAATACATTTCTTTTATCTCTATGTTACCTCACAGTTCCTAAAGTAACACAGAAATCAAAAGGCAGCCTTTTGTACCTTAATGGCATCATTAAGATGGATATGTAATAAAGCTTCAATTTAACAACTTAAAAGATATTTTTGTATGCTTACCACGGTTGACGGAGTTAAATTGTACTTATTCTAAAAGAAAATACGCACAGAATCCCTCATAAGTGTATTTTTTAGCCTATTATAATAAGACATAATGACTCTCAAGTCATTTTATCTCAAGTATATCTCAATATATCTCAAGTATAATTAGGACTCAGACATTGTGACTCCAGTTTAGTTCTATGTTTGTAAGTTATAAGCTCATTCCTGACCCAGGAGATCACATTTATAGAAAATTGTCCTCCCAAGCATGATTACTTTAAGGAAACTGATCAGCATTTCTAATGGATCTTCTATTGATCAAAGCAATGCTATTTTGTACTGTGTAATATATACATATATATATATAATGTATTAATTATAATTCATTTTAATTAAAAGTGGTTCAAATTTATGTCTATCATCACTTAGGTATATTATAGATGATATAGATAATGGCAATGCATTTACTTGATAAATTCAAATTCACTGAGATACTATTACCTTTATTTAATATTAGATAATTCTACATCTGTGATTTCCTATTGCTTAAATAAACTTTTGTCTTGGAATAGATTTATGGAAAAATGGTGCAGATAGTAAGGAGAGTTTCAATATACCCCACATCCAGTTTCCCCTATTATTAATAATTTATATTAGTATGGTGCATTTGTCACAATTAACAAAACCATATGATACATCATTATTATTAACAAATGCCTTTATCCTATTCAGAGTTCCTTAGTTTTTCACTAATTTCCTTTTTCTCTTTCAAGGTCTCACCCAGGCTACCACATTACATTTAACCATCATACCATCATATCACCTTAAGCATCTCTAGGCTGTGGCAATTTCTCAGGCTTTCCTTGTTTTTGATGATGTTGATACTTTGAATGAGTATAGGTTAGGTATTTTGTAGAATGTTCCTGAATTGGGATTTGTCTGATATTTTTCTCATGATTAGATTAGGGCTATAAGTTTTGGGAAGAAAGATCACATATGTAAAATGCCATTCTCATCACATAATATCAGTGGTACACATTATCAATGTGAGTTATCGTTGTTGATGTTAACTATGATTTAAAGATACTTTTTAGGTTCTCATGTTCTGATTCTATGGTGCCTTGAGAATGCTTTAAAAATGAATGGAACTTCAGTCAAAATTTTACCTGCAGGAAAAAATCGCTATGTGTTTCTAGAGAAGTGACATTTTCAAAGCAGTATTTCATTTGACAACAGTTAGTATCAATAAAAATATATTTTTTATTTGTCTTTACATTTATCCACTCTCTTAAATAATTTATACCGACTCCATCTCATTCAGATTTTGGCAGATCTTCCAAATGATTAATTGGACCAATTTTAAATAAATAAATTTATAGATGTATTTATTTTTGAGATGGGGTCCCTCTCTGTGGCTCAGGCTGGAATACAGTGGCACGATCTCGGCTCATTGCAACCTCTGCCTGCTGGATTCAAGTAATTCTCCTGCCTCAGCCTCATGAGTAGCTGAGATTGCAGGTGCCCACCACCACGCCTGGCTAATTTTTGTAATTTTATCAAAATAGGATATAAGTTATTTACAGGTAAGAGGCTCAGTGATGGAATGCAAAACAGAGCCTGAAATTATTATAGAGTTGTGAGCATGTAGCTATTTTCCTGCTCCTTGAAATAAGAAAATATCATAGTCCCTCTAATCAAGATTAAAGAAACAAAAAATTAAACACTACTTGCTTTCTAGAAGAAATGTCAAAAGTTGTCAAAGGAAACAGACTGTTTAAAGGAATTATCTGGGAGACATTTTTAAGAGAATAACTTATTCTCTTAAATAAATATAGCTTTCATATATAAGATAAACAATTATTGCAAAAGCACAACATATTACAAAATTATATGGACATAATATGCACATACTCTACCTGAGCCACAATAGAATTGGCACTCTGACACTAATAAATCACTTGGGAACTGCAGTTTGGAGTATTTAGTACCTGTTATGTGGCCAAAAAGGTAATAGAGGCCACTGAGACCTTTTCCAGTCTAGTATAATGGCCACAACTCACATTTTTCCCTTTTAGTTATTAGGTAAAAATTCATGTTGGTGTTTACTTCAGTGATTTTTGGGGGATTTACAATTTTTACTGTGGACACTTAGGGAAACCCACTTCCCACCTCATCCTATAGATTTTACCTATGTGAAGGGTTTTCATAGAACCTTGGGGATGAATGGAAGTCCCACAAATAATTTTCCTGATGTCTGCTTCCAATATTTGACTTCAAGAATACTGTTTTCCAAATAGTATGTTCAGAGCCATACCAGGCACACAGAGTCTCTAAAACTCTGGAAAGACTATAATATTTCTTTGCTTGAAGGAAGGGATCATTCTTATATTCTGTTCAGGGACTACATTAATGATATTTAAATGTTTCTCAGAAGATAAACCAAGTGTTGGAATTTATTTGCTTTTGACCCTGTTCAGCAATATTCAATGAATAAAAGAGAAAAAAGTCTTAATGATAGTTCTTGAGCCACATAACTTTGTCTAATTAAAATATATTTTGTAAGTCTTCATATAAAGTTCAAAACAACAAAGGTGATATGGTGGGAATTTTCTTAAGAAAGGAAAGTCTGCAGGAACCCAATCCTTTGAGCAATCAACATTCATCCTAGGGATACTTTTGTATTGTTTAAAATTACATTTTACAAAATGACTAATGTCCTAAATGCCTCAACATTTTTAGAATCAGAAAAGTTGCTTAACTGGGATGTCCAAGATCCCTTAGCTAGTAAGTGGTAAATCCAATATTCAAAACCCAGGCTTTCTAGCTCCTGGACTTGTCCTTGACTCACTACTCTAAACTAAATCTCTGTTTAATTTTACATGCACATATGAAATGTTTCATGTTTAAAAGGCTAATACATTCCTATAAATGGAAATATCCTCATTTAATATAATTAACATATTTTTAATTAGGGAAGCCTGATAAAATTATCCAAAGCAAGGAATTAAAATAGAAGGATGAGACAAGTTAATAATCTTACGAGCTCCATGTATACATGTTCATTATGTGCAAAACTCTTCCTGTTAAGCACTTTATATACAGTTAACCATCACAATCTAAACCGCTATTTGGAGCATGATTTATTAACTCAATTTTTCAAACTAGGACTCTTAGGCTCAGAGAGGTTATGTCACCTCCACAGGGTCAACAGCTCTAAAATGTGGAGCACAAATTGTAATGGGCAAGGCCAAGATGATTATTGGCCTGTGAGCCACTGAAACCAGTGTGAATTGTTCTGTACTGAATAGAAGTACACTTCATGATATATATTGTAACTGTTGCTGAAGGATTTTATTCATTTTACATTTGATCAAATGGAAATTGAGCTGTATATTAAAGATTTTATAAAAGCTCCAAATTACGAAGAAACTATAGAAACTCATATAAAATGAAAATGTATTTTTAAAGTGTTTTCTAAGCAGTGTTTCATAAAGAAATACAAATTTTTAGTTATTAGGCTGATAAACTAAATCTGTTTCTTTTAGTATCTTTGTCCTTTCTTTTTGAATGTTGTCATACGTTCCTGAAAATTGGAAGATCAGCGTTTTAAAATAAATGCTGGGAAAGACCTAATGTAACTCTTAATTATTTTACAGCATCAAGAGTTCTTCCTTCCTCTTGCTTATTGCTTAATAACAGATTGTCTGAGGATGCTTTAGAGCTGACAGGTTTGGAGGATGAGGGATGAGTGAGTATGATCAAAATTCTGAGGAGGAGCACTGCCATGCCTCAAAAGAACTTGGAGAGAATAAGAGATATCAAAAAAAAAAAAAAAAAAGATTTTGCCAGGCTATAATTGGAATGAAGTAACGTAAGTGACATGAATAATGCTTAAAATGTTGAGAATTAAAAGTATTAAAACATAGAAGAACTTTTTTTTTTTTTTTTTTTGCTTATAGCTGAAGTATGCTAAAGGATCAAGGGTATTTTTATTACACTCTAATCCCTTTTTTTCTTACCCTTTTTGGTTTATCATCTTCCTTCTCTCCTTCAACCTCTATTTATTTTCATTCAGTTTTTCCCCTCATTCCAATTCTTCTTTCTTTAATTGAACATAATAGAGATTCAGAGTTCAAAATGTTTGTGGTTTCTATTGAACTGATTTTTTTTTTTTTTTTTTTTTTTTTTTGAGACAGGGTCTCACTCTGTCATCCAAGCTGGAGTGCAGTGGTGTGATTATGGCTCACTGCAGACTGAACCTCCCCAGGCTCAGGTGATCCTCCCACCTTAGCTACTCTCGAGCAGCTGGGACTACAGGCATACAGCTCCATACCCGGCTAATTTTTGTACTTTTTGTGGAAACAGGGTTTCACTGTGTTGCCCATACTGTTTTTGAACTCCTGCCCTCAAATGATTCACCCTTCTTGGCCTCCAAAAATGTTGGAATTACAGGCAAGAGCCACTGTACCTGGCCTATTGAATGGAATTTATGTTTATCCTTTCCAATTTTAAAATAGATAACTTTAAAGTTGTGTATTTTACATTC
This sequence comes from Symphalangus syndactylus, assembly GCF_028878055.3. NCBI lineage: Eukaryota > Metazoa > Chordata > Mammalia > Primates > Hylobatidae > Symphalangus > Symphalangus syndactylus. The sequence goes on from NC_072431.2 coordinate 35,023,967, forward strand.
ATTATCTTCAAATCAAACAAAATCCAAAAACTTTTCTACTTTGTAAATTGAATTTTCTCTCTCTTTTTGAATAATAAAACCTGGTCATTAATTTATGTGTACTCATCTGATGTTTTTGATTTAACATAATCAAATGGAGGGTCCACATTAATATTTTATGCTTTTTAAAAGTAGACATGCTTATGCTCTTCCCTAAAAATTTTATTTCAGCATTACTTAGATAAGCCCTGGCATCTGTATTTTTTTAAGTTACACAGATGATTTTTTTATATACCCTGGTCAGTAGCCACAGTCGATTCTGATATATGCACTCTTGACAACCATAGGGACAAATGATACTTAGCTGCATTTTTAATATTACCTAACATAAGTGAAAGAGATTTTAAAACAGTAGTATTTAGGAAATCAGCAGATCATAAGACATTAATTTTGTGTTATGGGTTATTAGTATTAAGTATCTTGTAATGCCCACATCTCAAAGCCCATTATGGAAGAATTGGTGTCAGATAATAGGAAGATTGATATTGTTGAAAACCATGCATTCAGCAAGCCAGCCGTAGGTAGCACCCAACGAAGTGTTCAGTATTCATCTAAGCAGAGAAAGTAGAAGACACAATCTTTACCGTAACTTTGAGTGTTTGCAGTGTGTCAGATGGTCCCTTGAAGAAGAAATATTAATAAAATGAATTGTAAATTCTCTCCAATTTACCTGAAAGAGATCAAAATAATGTGTCTAAATATACGGTGTTTGAGAGATGTAGAGTCAGTCCATATTTTGCAAGCCCGGTGAAGGTAACAGAACAGTTTCTACTTAAGCAGCTGTTTGTTGGTTTCTTTGGCTCAAGAGAGAGGTATAATATCTTCTTTTACTTTACAGTTTTTTAATCATAATAATAACTATTATAAACTTAACAAATGCACAAGGCAACTAATCAAACAATTTTTGCTTTATCCCTTTAAAGCCATTCTCTAGGGAATAATCACTTCCTGCTTTCTTTTAAAAAAAGTTTTTCTGATATTTTCCTTTTTATCGCTAAATAATATGCTTATGTCTCGTTTTTATTTCATCAGCTTATGTAATGTTTTCTACCTTTCTAATTCAAAAATGAGGAATTTATTTTATTTATGTAAATTTTTCTCTTTCTGCTCCATTCTCAAATTCCAAGCAGTTATGTTTTTATTTCTAAGAAATTCTATAGGTCAGATTTATACCTTTAAATAGAATATATCTGAACCTCTATTTCTTGTTACTTGAACTTTAGCCAAGATGCACTGACTACCTTCAATGTAAGATAAGGGGTCAGCTCTCCAACTTTTCCCTCATCTCCAATCCGCCTTTACCTCTCAATTTTTGTAAGCTAGTCCATTACTTTTACATTGATAATGTTTAACACATATATGTGTATATCTTGTCTTTTTGTAAATAAAGTTCTATAATTGTACTTACATTTTATATATGCTTTGGTAGTTGGCACATTTGTGAGATGATTAACTGATACAATTTAACAATATTATAATTATGTAAGTATTTTTCATTTTAAAACAAGTAACATGGTTTGATCTAGAGGAGGAATTTAAACCTCTCATTCAACCTCTGCTACTTGAAGAACACATCAAACTCAAGTGGATCCTCTCTGCTTCAATTCCACCAGTTGTTCAAGTTCATGCCATATTTTGAATTGATTCCTATTTGGACAATATGGCTATTTACACGTTCTGAAGAAACAAATTCCCTTCGCTTTTATTCACACTATTTGTGAAACAGTCTTGTATTCTATGTGTTTTAGAAGTACTTTTTTTTTTTGCTCTACCTTAATCCAAAGTAACTTAAAAAAAAGATAAAAAGGAGTTAAATTTTGAATTTTCTTATACCTAGAAATATATTTTGTTTGCCATCACACTTGATAATAGGTTGTCTGATAATAGAATTTGATTCAAAATATTTTCTCTCATCACACTGAAAGCATTGATTGTGTTCTAGTGTCAATTATGGCTAAGGAAATTTTAATGGCAATCTAATTTTCATTCTTTTTAGTTAGTTATCTTATTTTTGGAAGCTTATAAAATCTTGTTTCTATTGTTAATGCTCTAAACTTTCACAAGAATGGAACTTTTAAATTGATCTTTTGTACTTTTAGCTTGATGACTCTTCGTGAATTTTCTGCTATTACTTTGTTTATTATTTCCTATTTACTATTTGCTGCTCTCTTGAGACTAATATCGAACAACATGGATTATTCTATATCTTCTAAGTTTTATTTTGTACTTTTTTAATTTTTAAAATTCTCCTAAAAGATATAGAAAAATCTAAGATATAGAACTCCATGAATTTTTACACATACATATTTTCCCATGTAACCATCACATAGATCAAGGTATAGAACATTTCTAGCACCTGAGAATGCTCACTTGTGCCCCATTCTGGTAAAGTGCACCTTTTCGGTAAAGTGAAAGGTAACTACAATTATGACTTCTCCTTTTCAGCAAGCATTCTACTGAAATTTTTTGTTTTCACAAAGCATGACCTTTACCCAGAATTGATGTTGTTGTTTTTGGTAGCCTACTTTTTTTTTTTTTTTTAATAAAGGATACTCTGTCTCCTCAAATTTATCTGGGAATACTAACTTTAACTTCTCAATATCCCCCAATGTTTGCTTTTTTTTTTTTCTCTAAAGTTAAAAGTTTGGTCTGTTCATCTTATTCTTTCAATTTTATGTTTGGCAGATCTTCATTACCAATTTATTCTTGGTTATCTATTAATATTTATGGAAGAAAGGCGAGGTTGGTGTTGGCCAGCTTTGCATCTGTCTTTATACAGGTCTGTTTCCCAGACAAATCCTCTCTTGAAAAAGAGGGATGACTGAAAGGTCTGTGTACATACATGTATGGTGTACTGATAGGCAGGCTACATTTTAGGATGTATGGATGAGGAGTAGGCAAGGGAGTCACCTTTCCCTCGACTCCACCCTGGTTCTAGCTAAAATGGACATGGATACCCTAGGAGTCCTACCTTAATTAATGTAGATATTATCCTTTTGGTGATAGCTTGGAGATAAACCACTCTGCTACATATTTAATATAGAGAGGGAAGTGGGAAAATGTTTTCTGCAACATTATTGAATAAATAATCCATGGATTAATCAACTTGTTTTCTGATCTACATCACATATTTGCAATATAAATCTGTGACTTCTCTGCCAGAAATAAATTCTAACATTCTGAGATGAGTGTTCTAGACTGTAGCTTCTGCTTTGATCTCCTCACTAGGGTAATCTTATGATTTATGATAACTTTTTTTGTCTTCTTCTGGTTTTTAGTGATATTATTAAACGTTTCCCCACTATACATCTTTGTTTTTACTGCAATGGAAATTTGAAGGCCAGAGAGTGTGATAAACACATGGGATAAGACCATTGTCATGAACTGGGAGCTGACATTACTTTGACTGGAAAGATGTGTGAAGAAAAATAGATGCTAGATAGACAAATACATAATATGATATTTGGACAGATATAGATCCATAGATTGATAAACATAGATAAGATATATCTATATATATGTGTGTCTGCATACATAGAAAATAAGAAAGAGTTCAGAATAAATACTTCCATATTGATTTTAACTATAGGAAATCTTAGATAAAAGAATAACACATCCATTTTTTAATTTTAGTAGTTGCCTAAGTATTCTCTAATATGAGATTAATGGTGAGTGAGTAAGATAGTAATGAGAAAACAAAAGTATTGCCTTTATATGCAACATTGGGATTTCATTCTAAAGAAGATACAATCATAGTAATATTAATAAAAGTGGAAATGTGGCAATATATTTTTCAAAATTGTAAATTAAACATGACAAGAATAAATATTGATTGATTTCATTAACTATATAAAATTAGGTCAAATAATTTTAAATGGTTTTTTGCAAACTACATTTTCTTTCTTTTGGATAGAAAAACATGACATTTTCATTGTACAAATTTGAAAAGTAAAGTATAAAGAAATTCATAAAAATAATCCATAATCTCTTAACTAGGGCTAACCTTTGTTAAATGCATTGTGTATTTAAATTAAATTCAATATCATTTTAAAAATTATTATTAATTTACATCTATCTGTGTGTATAACCTGGATTCCACTTATTATGCATTATAATCTTTTCATAATTCATTTAATTCATTAAATAGTCTTTGAAAGTTCTCTTTCAAAGCTGCTCATTATTTCGTTATACAGTCATCTCTTCGTTTAGTGTAACCCTTACTGTTAGGCTTTTGGATTGATTATAATTTTTTAATATTATAAAAACATCGTAGTAAATATCTTTATACATGTTAGAGGACACCTAAGATTATTGTCTTTGAATAAATTTCTAGAAAGAAAATTATTTGGCGATAAAAACGAATTCACATGTTTAAGGCTTTTGATAGATATTACAAAATTACCCTCAAAAAGTTTGTACACTTTATTTATTTATTTATTTGAGACAGAGTCTCGCTCTGTCACCCAGGCTGGAGTGCAGTGGCGCGATCTCGGCTCACTGCAAGCTCCGCCTCCTGGGTTCACGCCATTCTCCTGCCTCAGGTGCCCGCCACCACGCCCGGCTAATTTTTTTGTATTTTTAGAAGAGACAGGGTTTCACAGTGTTCGCCAGATTGGTCTCGATCTCCCCACCTCATGATCCGCCTGCCTGGGCCTCCCAAAGTGCTGGGATTACAGGCGTGAGCCACCGCACCTGGCCAGTACACATTAGTTATTCCTGTTATCCAGACAGGCAACAGTGATTTCCCCTATACCCTCTCTAATATCACTATTACTTTTGTTAAAATCTTTGCTAATGTAATAGGCCAAATTTTGTTCCCCATGTTTATTTTAGTATTTGTTTCCTTGATTACTAGTGAGGTTTGACATGGTTACAAGTGTGTATTAATCATTTGTATTTTTAGATAATTATGTTATTTACTAAATTTTATATTATGAGATATATTATTTTAATATCTTTACTCATTAAAGAAAAAGCACTTCATCTGTCATTTGTATTGTACTTTTTTTATTTTGTGGATGCCTTCCACTTTTAACAACCTTCATTGTTAAGAGATTAAATCTAGCATTCTTTTTCTTTTTAGATTGTGCCTTTGGTGTAATGCTTTACAAGGCCTCTCTACTCTCACATTATATAAGTATTCATTTTCACTTTTATTAGAATTTTTGAGCTTTATTTTTCCATTTAAATATTTACTCCACCAGAAGTCTCAAATCTTAAATACCTGATTAATGAAAACTCCTGTGGCCTGTTTATCCAGACGACTAAGGGAAGAGGAAAGAAGTTGTAGTCACACATAGGTCCTGCCCCATCACTGCATCTTCTTTGTGTGTGTTGGTGAAGTGTGAGGCTCCATTTTCACTTATGTTGCCCTCTGTAACCCTGTCAGCCTATCATCTTGCCACCCCACTGGCCTTGTACAGTAACTTCCAAGCAAACTCAGATGCCAACTAAAGCTGCTCTTCTTCAAAGCTATAAAACTAGTAAAATGAAAGGAAGTTTCACCTCTCCAGACTAGAGGATGATGATGAAATCTGATCAAGGTCTCTTCAACTTACGTTTCACAGATCACGATGTTAAGCAGGTGCTTAGTGTCTTCCTTTAATTTAGCTTGATGAGGGAAATATTGCCCATGCATGGTACCACTAGCATTGACCACCCTTTGCTTCTGCTTTTTGCATATACTTTAGTCATTCTGGAGCTGTGTTGAGCATGTGCATGGGGGTTGGGGGAGACAGAGACAGAGGAGAATAGGAATATTGGAAGAGTCGAACTGGTAATGGACATCTGAGTTCACAACATCTGTGTACCTAGATTTCCATCAAATAATTCTTGAAAGAGATGGTACCCCCCGGTTCAATGTAGAATCTACAAAAACACCAGTTATTCAAGCCAACTTTTCTTCAAGAGCCACTGTATGTCTACAAAAAAAGTCTAGTGAGGCAAGTTATCCCGTCCTCTCACCTTTATGATTTCCAAAAGTGTTGAGGAATCCCCAAAGCACAAGTGGCAACTGCTTTGATTTGATTCATTGGTTTCCGTTTTACTAAATCTCTTCCTATTCTGAGGACAATTTTCACATATTTTAGGACTCAAAATTCTTAATGCATATTCATAGTAGTTTTATTGAGGTATAATTTACACACCATAAAAATCACCATTTTAAAGTGTATCACTCAGTGGTCTTTAGTATGTTCACAAAGGTATGCAACCATCATCATTATGTAATTTTAGAATATTTTTATCACCCCAAAAGAAGCCCCATACTCTTTAACCATTAACCACATAACCATCAATAATCACTTCCTATTACACCCAGCCTCTGACAAAAAATACCCTACATTTTGTTTCTGGGGATTTGCCTATTCTGGACATTTCATAAGATGGAATCATATGATATGTGGCCTTTTGGCTCTGTGTCCCTTCACAGAGTTTTCATCACATCCACGTTGTAACATGTACCTATACTTCATTTGTTTTTATTGCTAAATACTAATTCAGTGTGTGACTGTCCCACATTCCTTTATCCATTTATTCATTGGTGAGTAATTAGGTTGTATTTACTTTTTGGTTATTATGAATAATGCTGCTGAACATTCATGTAAACATTCTTGTGTGGACATATGTTTTAAATTCCCTTGAGTCTGTACCTAGTAGTGGAATTGCTGAGTCATAACTTACTCTTTACCTTTCAGAGTCATCCTACTTTTGAATGTGTACATGCAATATCCCTTATTTTTCACTACATTCTTTAAAAAACTTTATCCTAACTTTGGTTTCCATCAAAATACAGGCATACGTCATTTTATGGGGCTTTGCTTTATTGCACTTCAAGATGCTGCATTCTTTACAAGTTGAAGGTTTGTGGCAACCCTGCATTAAGCGAGTCTGTCAGCAAAATTTTTTCAACAGCATGTGCTCACTTCATGCATCTGTGTCACACTTTGGCAATTCTCACAACATTTCAAACTTTGTAATTGCTATTATTTATTATTACTGTATGTGTCATGGTGATCTGTGGTCAGTGATCTTTGTTGTTACTGTGGTAATTGTTTTGGGGTGTTATGAACCACATCCACATAAGACAGCAAACAATCATTAAATGTGACGTGTTCTGTTTCAGCATCCCTATATCTTTCCCTTTCCTCAGGCTTCCCTGTTCCCTGACACACAACGATATTAAAATTAGGCCAATTAGTAACCCATTCCCACCCCTAATGTTCAAGTAAAGGAAGAATTGCACATTTCTCCCTTTAAGTCAGAAGCTAGAAATGATTAAGCTTAGTGAGGAAGGCATGTTGAAAGCCACGATAGGCCAAAAGCTAGGCCTCTCGCACTGAGTACTTAGCCAAGTTGTGAATGCAAAGGAAACATTCTTGAAGGAAATCAAATGTGCTACTCCAGTGAACACATGCATGATCAGAACACAAAACAGCCTTATTGCAAATATAGAGAAAGTTTTAGTGATCTAGATAGAAGATCAAACCAGCCACAACATTTCCTTAAGCCAAAGCCTAATCCACAGCAAGGCCATAACTCCAATTGTATGAAGGCTGAGAGGTGAAGAAGCTAAAAAAAAAAGTTTGAAGCTGGCAGACAGTACCCCTTGAGGTTGAAGGAAAGAAGCCATTGCCATAACATAAAAGTGCAAGGTGAAACAGCAAGTGCCGATGGAGAAGATGCAGCAAGTTATTCAGAAGATCTAGCTAAGGTCATTGATAAGAGCGGTTACATTAAACAACAGATTTTCAATGTAGGTCTAACAGCCTTCTACTAGAAGAATATATTATAGCTAGAAAGTAGAAGTCAATGCCTGGCTTCAAAGCTTCAAAGAACAGGCTGACTCTCTTGTTAGGGGATAATGCAGCTGGTGACTTTAAATTGAAGCAAATGCTTATTTATCATTCAGAAAATCTTAGAATTATATTATTTAATTATTCAGAACATTAAATAATAACTATATTATTTAATTATTCAGAACATTAAGTAATAATTATATGAATCATTCAGAAAATCTCTTAAGAATTATACTAAATCTACTCTACCTGTGCTCTATAAATAGAACAGCAAAGCCTGGATGACAGCACATCTGTTTACAGCATGATTCACTAAATATTTTAGGCCCAGTGTTGATACCTGCAGCTCAGAAAAAAATAAAAGATTTCTTTCAAAATATCACTGCCTATTGACAATGTACCTGGTCACTAAAGAGCTCTAATGGAGATGTACAAGGGCATTAATGTTATTTTCATGCCTGCTAACGCTATCCATTCTATAGCCTATGGGCCAAAGAGTAATTTCAACTTTCAAGTCTTATTATTTAATAAATACCTTTAATAAGACTATAGCTGCCATAGATAGTGATTCCTCTGATGGGTCTGGGCAAAGTAAATTGAAAATCTTCTGGAAAGGATTCACCATTCTAGATGTTATTAGAACATTAATGATTTGTGGGAAGAGGGCAATATACAAACATTAATAGGAAATTGGAATGAGTTGATTCTAACTCTCATGGATGACTATGAGGGGTTTAAGACTTCAGTGATGGAAAGAACTGCAGATATGGTAGAAATAGCAAGAGAATTAGAATTAGAGATGGAGCCTAAAATTGTGACTGAATTGCTGCAATCTCGCGGTAACTTGAATGGATGAGGAGTTGCTTCTGATTGGTAAGCAAAGAAAGTGGTTTCTTGAGATGGAATCTTCTCCTGGTCAAGATGTTATGAACATTGTTGAAATGACAGCAAAGGATTTAGAATATTACATAAGTTTAGTCGGTAAAACAGCATCAGGCTGGAGAGTGGTGCTATGAAGGGCAATTATCACAAAGACCTTTAAAAGAGGAAAGTTGAGTTGAATTGCACCAAAGGTAAATATAGATGAAAAGAAAGGGAATTTAGGAAAATTTATTCAGAAAATTGTCATTTTTTACTTTAAAGCTGTGAAGTGTAAACTCCAAATTTCTGAGTATAAAGATGGTTAGAAGGCACAAAAATAAGTCCCGCCCATTGCCTGACACATAGTAGTACATTAACAAGCTGATAATTCTATGAACATGTTACCTTTTGTAGTTGAAACTAAAAATCTGTTTATGTTGTTATTATTATTTTTTAATGGGCCTTTCTTGGCAGGCAAATAGTTAAGTCTTTATTTCTTTGTTTCCATCCAGGCCTCTTATGTGAGGAGTTGAAGAGGAATTAAAATATACAGGATGAAAAGATGGCAATGTTGCCTCCCCCAGGACCTCAGAGCTTTGTCCACTTCACAAAACAGTCTCTTGCCCTCATTGAACAACGCATTGCTGAAAGAAAATCAAAGGAACCCAAAGAAGAAAAGAAAGACGATGATGAAGAAGCCCCAAAGCCAAGCAGTGACTTGGAAGCTGGCAAACAGCTGCCCTTCATCTATGGGGATATTCCTCCCGGCATGGTGTCAGAGCCCCTGGAGGACTTGGACCCCTACTATGCAGACAAAAAGGTGAGTTTATTTTGGCTTCAGTGGTCGGTTTCTGTTGGCTTCGTTCTGTATAAAAATTATTTTAAATTGAGATTAGTGAAATTTAGTGAATAACCGTATCATGACCAGAATGTTAAATTAAATATATATATAGGATATTCAGAATCTGTACTTTTTCCAATTTTTCACTGAAATTGGCTCTGGCATTGGCATATAACTTTTAATTTTTTACATCTTTTAAAATTGTTTAGTATAATGTTTAGTATAACATAGTATACATTGTTTAGTATAATTGCTCAGCATAAATTTTTTGGACATGACACAGTGATCTGCCAAATTTTATAATCATACCTATTTTTTCTGCTAACAGTTAACTCTCGTGTATGCAGACCCAAAAATCACTTAAAAGTTTTTAATGCAAATGAAAATTGCTAATTTCTCTTTTAAAATACCAACAATTCTTTCTATTAAAATTTCAAGTACAGGGTAACTTGATCTTGCCAAGACTTTGTAGTATGTTATGGTGATTTTTTGTGTTAGCTCAGATGACCTCTGGTTTATAAAGTCTCCCTGATAATTTTGACGGTCATGTGACCCTGTTCCCTCTTCACTCGCATTCTTCCCCATTTGTATTTTTCTGTATGATATTTGTCATATCTTGCCCTATATTAGAGTTACTTTCCTTTTTTCATTTTTCTAGGAAGTTCCTTGAATACAAAACTCATGCCTTATTTTTGTTCAAACTCCTTTTCATTATCTGTTATGATATAATTTCTCACTACACATGTATTAGTCCTTTTTTTTTTTTTTTTTTTTGAGACAGAGTCTCCCTCTGTTGCCCAGGCTGGAGTGCAGTGGCTCGATTTTGGCTCACTGCAAGCTCCGCCTCCCGGGTTCATGCCCTTCTCCCGCCTCAGCCTCCAAGGTAGCTGGGACTACAGGCACCCGCCACCACGCCTGGCTAATTTTGTTTTTGTATTTTTAGTAGAGACGGGGTTTCACCGTGTTAGCCAGGATGGTGTTGATCTCCTGACCTCGTGTTCTGCCCGCCTTGGCCTCCCAAAGTGCTGGGATTACAGGCGTGAGCCACCGCGCCCGACCATCTTAGTCCATTTTCACACTGCTATAAAGAACTACCTGAGACTAGGTAATTTATAAAGAAAAGAGATTTAATTTACTCACAGTTCTGAATGGCAGGGGAGGCCTCAGGAAACTTACAATCATGGTTGAAGGCAAAGGGGAAGCAAGGCACATCTTACCTGGTGCAGGAGAGAGAGAAAGAGGAGGGAAGTGCCACACTTTTAAACCCATCAGATCTCATGAGAACTCACTCACTATCATGAGAACAGCATTGGGGAAACCGCCCCCATGATCCAATCACTTCCCACCAGGTCCCTCCCCTGATACATGCGGATTACAATTCAGAATGAGATTTGGGCGGGGACACAGAGCCAAACCATGTCAATACAATTGCAGAAAGAATGGATGAATAATTTTTTAAAAATACAATCTACTGAGATTTAAGACAAAAAGGATTGTACTTGAGAACTAGGTATTAATTTTAAAATAATTTTCTATGTAAACGTGAATTTTACATTAAATTGTATTTAGATATAACTGATATAGTGAAAGGGAACAGGAAAATAAAAGGACACCTGAAAATAATAGACTCTGATTTGTTTTCTTGAGAGAATGCTGCCGCATACAAATAAAAAGCCTGACTCACAAACTTACCTCCTGAATACGGTGAGAAATGCTTATTGCCAGAAACCCACTGATAACCCTATATAAAACTTAGAAAATCAGTGTCTTTCAGCTAACACAAGTCATCTTCCCACCAACTGGAGAAAAATAAGGCAGGGATTTGAACTTTGTCTTTCTGATTTCTAAGCCAATGCTTTAGGTTGTTTGAATATTTTGTTGTTACTGCTATTTGTTTTTATTTCTTAACTGAATATTAAAGCTATGGAAAAGGACACCTACGGAATGGCTACGATAACATTTCAAGAATATTTGCTTCTATTCATATCGTTTTTTAAATTACCATGGTTAGTAAGTGAGGAATCCTCTTAAGTCCCTTTTAAAAGCTAATATTAGTATTATAACTAAAATAAAGAAATTGAACTTAGTTATTGGAAGGATTCTTCCAACTCTTACATTCCTTAAACTTCGGAAAATATTTTTTGAAATAACTCATATTTTGGAACACGTGCTGCTAACCATAACAATTGCCAGCAAGTATTAAAATTCTCAAAGTTTTATGATAAAAATATTAGAGATAGCTAGTTTCTATTTGGCTTTCTTAAAATGCAATGTAATGGAAGGGAAAGAAGTTGTACTTTAAAATAAATAACCACAGTTATTGTTACTGTTGAAAGAAAGTGAAAAAATATAAAATACAGTATTTTGAAAGCTCTAAGCAATACATGCTAACAAATAGCTCAATTTTTAAATTTACTATGAAGAAATGGACTTGGAGTTCATTGGCCAAGGTGACATTGATAGATGCATTGATGACATTGGAACCACATTGCTGGAGTCTGATGGCAGTGCTTCTTCAATATGACACTGCCATGTAGAAAGGTAAACTGCTGATATTGATATGAAAAATTGATATTTTGCATTCTCAATTTCATCCTTTCTTTTTCCTCCTGCAGACTTTCATAGTATTGAACAAGGGGAAAACAATCTTCCGTTTCAATGCCACACCTGCTTTATATATGCTTTCTCCTTTCAGTCCTCTAAGAAGAATATCTATTAAGATTTTAGTACACTCATATCCTTTTAAAAATGATTACATCCAGTGGCACTTTATGGTGTAATTTTTGCTATTTTATTCAAATACAGATGTTATACCTTTTGCACCTTGAAAGACTGTGGTTTTAGTTTATTAATTTCAATATTATTAATATAATTTGTCATGGGTCTCGGAGAAGACTGGGAGAGTGGCAATATTAAGATTTTAGGATATGTTACTTTTATTTATTACTCTCTTGTTCAAAGAGACAAAATAGTCTACAAGTTCACTTAGAATTTTTTTCTAAGGAAAAGTTGTAACCATTTCAACAATTGTCATCCTCAAATATTTCAAATTCCCACTGTCGTCTCTTTTGTTCCTTGATTCTAAGCTACCTTATTCAGCATGCTCATCATGTGCACTATTCTGACAAACTGCATATTTATGACCATGAATAACCCGCCGGACTGGACCAAAAATGTCGAGTAAGTGGGTATAAGTACATTTTAATATAGTCTTGGTATTATCATTTCATCCTTTCCTTTTCCTGCCAGGAAGTTACTACATTTATAAAGATGGGGACTCTTTATCTTCCCATGTTATATGCTTGCTTTTCTTTCATTCTTTACCTCCTCTATGATATTAACCTGCTAGATTAGAAAAATTAGATGCTACAGTGTTTTCTCGAAGAATGAACTTGTCAGATGCTCCATCCTGTTCTTAAACATGTTACACATATTTTATTCTTGGGTGTATGTCTTATAATTATATGGGTGTATTTTTAAATAATTGTTTGGGTGAATTTTTGATAGAAGCAATGTAGGAAATTTTCAGGCAGATCTGAGACCTATATTCTTAGTTATTTCAAGTACCTCTGCTTTCTGGGAGTGTTTCTGATATTGACATTTTAATATTTTCTGGATAGACCTATTGTAGTTTAATAGGGTGTGTCCATAAACCAACAGGCATCCTCCAGTATATGTCTTCCAGTGGTTAATTAGAGAAAATAAATTATAAGGATTTACATGGTGGTTGTATTCTTTTCACATCTAGTATCCCAATGGAATCTTGTGTTTAGGTATACTTTTACTGGAATATATACTTTTGAATCACTTGTAAAAATCCTTGCAAGAGGCTTCTGTGTAGGAGAATTCACTTTTCTTCGTGACCCATGGAACTGGCTGGATTTTGTCGTCATTGTTTTTGCGTAAGTACTTTCAGCTTTTTGAAATGGCAAACTTATGAAAATCTCAGACAGCACAGTGTTCCAATAAGAGCAAACCTCTGGGGTCTGATTTTTCC